>NC_064628.1:319409172-319710839 GCF_023864275.1 Schistocerca cancellata | reverse complement strand
TCATTTGACAATATTCTGCTGCAGTAGTCATTGAAGACATCACGCATTGCTCTCTTGACAGCCAAACTCATTTTTATCAGCATTTCTCTATCTGTAGCACCATGCTTTGCTATGGAGGTTCCCTCCCATTAGGGACTGTTCTGCTGGATACAAATCTATCCAGTGCATGGTCAGCTGTTTTTGTGTGGTTCTTTCTGTTTCTAGTATAATTATGGAAATACAGGGTATGTGTAAAGTTGCTATTCATTTGAGTGAAGGAAGACAGTGATTGAAAAATCAATGTTATTGTGAAGATTTACACATATTCTGCTGCTCTTCTACAGGAACACCATGAAGGTCAAAAACGAAATGTAGACCTTAATATTTCAACCGTAATGCTGCTTCACTGATAAGATTCCGTAGATCAGCAGACTAGTAACTTTGCTATCGTATACTTTGGATTTGATGTAGCCCTATGCAAAAAAAAAAAAAAAGTGTAAAGGAGTAAGATCTGGTGAGTGGTCAGCCCACATCTGAGGTGACCCTCTGCCTATCCATCTCCTTGGAAACGCTCTGTTTAGGTAACCAGGAACAATGTGTGCAGAAAGTGGAGGCAAGCCGTCTTGCTGAAACACAACTGTGTGCTGTGTGCCATCATCTTGAAGCTGCAGTTCAAGGAACAGCTCTAACATGTTGAGGTAGCTGTTACCTGTTACTGACCTTTTGGTGAAGAAAAATGGGCCATACAGTTTTGCTTTTTTCATAACCAACCAAACATTGACCTTCGGTTTATTGCATTCCCATTCTCATACCTCATGTGGTTCTTCAGATGCCCGTATTCGGCTGTTGTGTCTGTGCACTTTCCCACAAATATGGAATCTGGCTTCATCAGAGAATAAAATGTTGTCATTAAATTATTGTTATCAACAGATCATAGGAGGTTGTAAAACATTGCCCAACAACAGGTGAAATCCTTGTCCTCAAAATGTACAGAACCTGAATGTAATAAGGATGTTGTCGTAGAAGGAAACTGTTTTGCCAGACACATTCAGTTCCCTACTGAGGCGCTGAGTTGATCCCTTCATACTCCTACCACTGGCAGTTTGAACCTGCTGCACTGTTTCTGTCAATACGTGTGGCCATCCTGCTCTGTATACATTTAGTATTTGTATGTTTGCTTGTAAAGTCCTGTGTCATATATTTACATTCATGGCATGCACTACACGTTTTAAGTAATGACTAATGCAATATGGCAGGTTAAACTATTTTAACCCTCACCCATGAAGATAGTCCAAGACTTAAACCAGTAGATATTTGGGTTTAAAATAAAAACAGCTGATTGTTCGAATATGCATTTTATACATTAATTAACTGCTGTTGACAGTCACATTCCAAAAATGTTTAAAAGAAAAACAAATTAGTGTTTTTATGGCAATGGATAGTGACTTTAGAGGCACCCTGTATGTTTCTGCATTGAGCAGACACAATCATTGTTTAATATCCTAACATGTTTCAATGGAGTTTCACCATAATGTAGGGCTTCATTTATTTTAGTACAAAGAACATGTGAAGATGTTTTGTGTGTGTGTGTGTGTGTGTGTGTGTGTGTGTGTGTGTGTGTGTGTCATTCACTTTTATAACATATTAAGAGAGAAATAAATTCTATGGTATCACATACAGATTTTTATATGACTGTCTGTTATTTGAAGTACAGTTGGCTAAACCAATGTTGCAGATCAACTGTCTCCAAGCATTGATGAAATGAAATGTGGTGAGATGAGACCAATACTGTGGTTCAAACACCAATTTTCTGGGGCATGACAATTAAGGGGTCTATTGAAATAAAGTTGTCGAAACCCTTATAAATAGGGATGGAGGTTGCAATTTAAAGAAGGCTTGGAGTCTGGCATGCAGATATGGCTGGCCATCGCATCCATCAGAGCCAGACAATGCTGAAGGAATTTGTCTTTCATGGAATGTAGGTGCAAGTGTGACAAAGCAGGTGGATCCTGTCAAGCTGTTTTTTCTCTTCCCCCCAAATTTAGTATTAATTAATTTTTTCCAAATTTTGTGATATCTTTGATATTATCATTTATATGACATGCACACTCCCTAAAAATCTCGAATATTAGCTCAAAGCCTAGCAGACATAACTTTAGTACTTATTACATACAATCTTTTTGTTGATTAGAACCTTTAAGTGTAATTATTTTACCCAAAAACTGTGCTATTTAAAATCACTAGCAATTTCAGATTTCATTGTCATTGTCCATTTGTAAACATACGCCTAATTACTAACTCTGTGACAGAGTAGATGAAAAAGGCATGTGAATAAACGCAGGATTTATACAGCTAATGATGAAAATATGTTAGCAACTCTCACATCGATATAGTTTCGGAGTAATTGACATCCTTGGGTAAAATATTGTTACTGGAATAGAATCCCGTATTGAGGCATATGAGCCAGTGTAATTCAATAGAAATCATTCCTGAATCTAAAAGCCCTCATTCAAACAGGCTTTCTATCATTATTTGGTTACTCGGAAATGTAAATCTTTAATTATAATGTAGAAAATCCAACAAACTATAATAGCTAAATTCAATTATAATTAATGTAAACTTATAAAAGAGGCAGGGTAGAAACCATTTTAAGTTAGTTTGCACTGAGTTTGAAAGGAGCGAGACTTAAGTCCATTGATATGGGGAACTGTGCTGCAGACAATGTATGCAGGGTGTCCAATATATTGAGAGGTGGTAGTACTCACCACAACAAGAAAGAAAGTCTAGTTGAATAGAATAGAGTTGTTCTATACTATCAAAGAGGAACAAGGTTCATAGCTCTTAAGGTGTGCATTTTAGAGCCCATGTTTACTGGACCTTCTTACTTGTTTTGGTCCACACTGTGTACTGCCTCAAGAATTTCGGGGGAAATTCTAGAGACCCTCATATTTCCACCGTCTTGAACAGATGTTATTTTAGAGACGAGTGTGGTAAAGTAGAACTGTGTCTACTGCACCACAACTGTGTGTGTGCAGGACGGACGTGTATCGGATGGATGATCGGTGCGGGCAGGTAGCTGCCGTGCCCGCCTAAGAAGTTACACGTCCAGCTCAAGGAATAAACACGCGGTACTCCGTGCGACATCAAACATTATTGTGTGAACATTTGAATGTTGTTGAAAGAAAAGAAGAGACAATTACTTATTGATTCTTTCACTTATTTTCGTAAGGACCGGACAGTTATGTTAAACTCGAGATAATTTCGAAACTGTATTTATTGAAAATGTACGTAATAGTTTCTGACGTTAAGGAGACCTACGGGAACTTACTAAACGTCAATATTCATGTGTCAAATGATCGAGAGAATCTTTAATTTGTGTAGTTGTTTTGTCCACTTGAAGTGAAGCTTTTGAAAAACTAGAAGCACAGGGTGAAGCTTTAAATTCT
The DNA here is from genome assembly GCF_023864275.1 of Schistocerca cancellata. Classification (NCBI taxonomy): domain Eukaryota; kingdom Metazoa; phylum Arthropoda; class Insecta; order Orthoptera; family Acrididae; genus Schistocerca; species Schistocerca cancellata. Next base: position 319,707,414 of record NC_064628.1, on the reverse strand, counting down.
AAATTTGAGGTGTTAAATGATAAAGTGGAAAATTTATGAGTACATTTAAAGAATGATTTAAGTAATTTTTTAGCTGTACAAATGAATCAAATGTTTACGGACTTAACAAAAAGCAGGATGATCAATTTCAGAAGTTGACCCAGAAATTAGAATTTGATATTGAGAACAAGTGTACCAATATAGTGTCTGAATTTAATGAGAAGTTACTGTCATTTCAAAGTGTGTGTTAATGTTACATTCAACGCAGTGAAACAGAGATTACATACCTTAAAAGATACCATTGAAAGACTAGACAAACTGATCCCTATTGTCCAATCCCAAATTGCAGGGGTCAACACTCGTCTAGATGCGGTAGAGAGAAATTTTAATGAAAAGCTGGCAACCTCAGACACCATAAATATAAGCAGTCTGGAGGAACAGTTAGATGAATTAATCGACCAGAAAGTTGCCGAGAGGGTAAACACAGACAACATTTAGCGTCGGAACTAGGTGATACTAAAAAAGGCATAGACGATTTGTGGAAGGAATTTAAACTTAGCCAGAATGAGATAGAGATAGGGGTAGCTTCACAGAATGTAGTGTTGACTAGTGAAGTAGTAACAAATTTTCAATGGGGAGCAAATTCTGGGCTAGCCAGACAATTGCCCAAATTTAGACCAGATGGAGATGTGAACCCAATCCATTTCTTAAGATGATTTAATCAAGCCTTACCAAAAAACTGGGAAGATGCAAAAAAGATAGAATTTGCAGTATGTTGCCTTTTAGGAGAGGCTTCCGAATGGGGCTCAGTGAATATAGAAAATTTCTCATCTTGGGTGGACTTTCAGAGAAAGATTAAGGAGAAATATTGGTCATCTAGTGCCCAAGAACAGTTAATATCTGATTTATGGGACCCAAAGTATTACAGTAGTATGTGGGGTACAATGAGAAAATATTTTGAATGGCATTTAACAAGAGCCAAATATTTAGATAAACCAATGGAGGAAGAGGGATTGGTATGGATTCTGATAAGGAAAGACATATGTAGTGGGTGGAAGACAGTAGAAGAGTTACTATCCTTTGTGGATGCACTGGATGCAATAAATAAAGACCGCAATGAGAATGTGCATCAAAATGAGAATCAAAACTACAGGAGGAATAATAATAATAATAATAATAATAATAGCTCTGGTAATTTTAAAAGACATGAAACGAATTTGGCTAGAGTACACCGATATAATCGGAATAAGGGTAATGAAAATTGTCAAAAAAGACATCTTCCTTTGAATATAGGCCCCGTAACTACACAAGAGTTTGTACCTGGTAATAACAGGGTTCAAAATGGGAACGTAATACCTAGGTTTGGTAACCAGCCGGTGATTACAAATAATGAGGAAAATGTGGGGCGATCTGGACCCAGGGCCAGGGCCCAGGTCTTAGAGATACATTAGAGGCCTACCTCGTAATAAGTATGTTTCCTTTACGCATAAAATACCAACAAAAGAATGGTTGCTACTAGAAGAACATTGCGTAGCTACAATTACTCCACAACCGATTATAGTTGGAAAAGTAGAATATTTCGAAGTGGACGTATTTATTGATTCTGGTAGTAAAGTATCACTTATTTCTAGTGCATTCTTTAATACGTCAAGAACTAACTATAACTTACCTATATTACCAGTAACGGGAGTATATATAATTGGTACAACTGGAACTGAAAGCAAGGTTATCAAATACGAACCCCAAAGAAATTGTAACATCGGTGAGATCACGTTCTGGCAAACACTGCTGGTAGTAGAAAATATTAATAGAGAGGTGTTATTTGGCTTAGATTGGCTGTCAGAGTTTAACGTTTTATTGAGTTTTGAAGAGAGCTGCCTTTATTTTGGGCTTGGGGAAGATAAATATTGTGTTAAGTTTCTAGTAGACAGTTATGTTGTTACACAAATACCTTAACACTAGAGTTTATGATTAACCGCAACAGCGCAATTGTCACCAGAGGGTTGGCGCTGTTTGGGGAAGGAGACCAGACAGCTAGGTCATCGGTCTCATCGGATTAGGGAAGGATGGGGAAGGGAGTCGGCCGTGCCCTTTCAAAGGAACCATACCGGCATTTGCCTGAAGCAATTTAGGGAAATCACGGAAAACCTAAATCAGGATGGCCAGATGCGGGATTCAACCATTGTCCTCCTGAATGCGAGTCCATTGTCTAACCACTGCGCCACCTCGCTCAGTTTGTCACCAGAAATGGAAAACATATGTCATGCATCACAACGAGCTGACGTATGAAATAAAGTTAATTAATCCCCAATATTAACCAATTACCAATTAGCCGAAATTCTATTAGAATATGAAATGGTGTTTTCAGATAGTCCAGGTAGTATTAGTGACTATGTATGTAAATTTAAGATCAAAGATGATACACCGTTCTTCTGTAAACTGTACCCAATACCGGTGAGTTTAAAAGAAGCGGTTAAGAAGGAGATAAATAAATTTGGTTGATAATAAAATAATAGAACACAGTAGAAGCTTTATCAATAATCCCTTAGTAGTAGTGAAAAGAGCTACAGGCGGTGTGCGGCTCATACTGGACGCGTGCACCCTGAATAAACATGTGGAAACCGAAGGGCATAGACCCGTTAACATTGACGAGTTATTGTCCAAATTTGAGAAAGCACAATACTTTAGCTCGATGGACCTGACTGCTGGGTACTGGCAGATCTGGTTACATCCAGATTCAGGGAAATATACAGCATTCCTTTGTGATGGAAAATTATATCATTTTAATGTGTTACCATTTGGGCTAAATATCTCGGTAGACGCTGGACGAAGCAATAGGGAAAGAGTTATTAAAGGATTTAATTATATATGCAGATGATATATTGATAATATCACCCACCTGGAAAGAGCATTGCCTAACCTTGAGGAAAACCTTGAAAAAATTTAGAGAAAAATTGTCTAAGTGACACTTTGCCAGGCAAGAACTAAAATTCGTGGTACATATCGTAGGTGTACAAGGAATTAAGCCTGACCCAGAACGTATAAAGGCTACTAAGGAGTGCCCACCACCTAGAAACATAAGACAATTGAAGGGATTTCTTGGAATGGCAGGGTATTACAGACGATCTGTATGAAATCAAGAGTCGAATGACACTCGACTTTTGCGTTTATTATGAAAGGGAATACCATGGAGTTGGGACCAAGAGGCACATGACGCTTTTGAAAATGTAAAGAGGGCGCTATCAGAATCACTGATACTGCACCATCCGGTTATGGGTGAACCATTTAAGATTTTGACTGATGCATCAGACTATGGTATAGCCACAGAGCTTTTCCAAGGTGAATGAGGGTTAGACAGTATGGGCCAAAGGTCAATATCTTTCATGAGCCGGAGTCTCAACAAATATGAATTACATTATATGGCAACAGAAACAGAATTATTAGCCATAGTATGGGGTATACAAAAATTCCAAACATTGATATGGGGGTCCGAAATATATGTCTATACAGATCACTAAGCTCTGTCATTTCTAATAAATAGCCAATTACTACATAGAAGATTGATGCAGTGGATGTTGTTTCTTCAAGACTATGACATTAAGATCCAGTATGTAAAGGGTTCAGAGAACACTGAACCTGGCGCTTTGTCTCGGCTACCAGTAGGCATGAAAGAACTAAAGCGTTCAGAAGTACCTGGCGTAATCTTGGCAATTAATTTTCTGACATTAGAATACCCACGCAACAAGGTGCAAGAGATGGCTCAGAAAATAACAGAGAACATCCAACATGACCCTTATTTTACGGACATCTTTGCTATGTGTGTTAGGAAATCGCTACCGACTAGTCAAGAGGGAAGATGGCAGATTGTAGGACATAATGTGTTCTAGAGAGACAGTAAAACAACACACCACTGGTGTTTATGTATACCGAATTTAGTAGAAGACGAGTTAGTGTGCTACATTCACACGGGGTATGGACATTTCGGTATAAAGAAATGCATTACACATATGAATAAGTTCTATTACCTTAAAAAGCTAGGACATAAAGTAGCATCAGTCATTAAGACTTGTGAGATTTGTCAGAAAGTAAAAGAGGATAAGTCTCTTGTTGAATATTAAATATATCCAATTATTCCCAAAGTGTTACACAATCTGACAGTTGCAGATTTCTTTGGACCAGTTCCAAAAGAAAGAGGAGGAGTGGCCTTCGTTTTTGTCCTCATAGAGTGTTGGTCAAAGCATGTTAAATTCTACCCCATTAAAAAAAAAAAAAAACGCACCAACAGTAATACATTGTGTACAACAATACTTTCTCGAAGTAGGCAAACCGAGATGATTTCTTTCTGAGAATGGATCACAGTTTACTAGTAATGAGTCTAAAGAATTTTTAGCATGGGGAGCAATTCATGAAATATTAATATCCAACTACAATCTATCTTCTAACCCACGCGAAATAGTTATGAAGGAGATTGGGAAATTATGCTGCACTTACTGCCATGAAAACCATACATCGTGATAGATGACAAAAATTAAGTATTTCGAGCTTATTTTAAATGAGTTACCACATTTATCAACTGGACTAACACCCTTGGAAGTATTAGGTAAACCCTTTGTAGGTGAACAACTTATTAAATGCTTTACTTGGCCAGAACAGCCTACTACTCATTACCAACTGAATCAAACGATATTTGCTAAAAATTTAGTTAAGAGAGCACAATAACAAGTAAGCAAACACAATGAGAAGGCCATAGAACCTCAATATAAAGTCGATGACCTTTTCTTAGTAAAACATCATCTTCAGAGCTCTGCCCTGAAGAAAGAAACACATAAGTTCTTTCAAAAGTATGTGGGGCCTTACTGAGTACAATCGATGATCCACCCAAAAACCTTATTTTTAGTTGACCCTACAAATGGAGAAGATAAAGGGAAATATAATGTTAAGGATATAAAGTGGTATATACCCCTGGGATGTTAACATTCTGTGTTAAAGGGTGGAGTGATGACTGTCGGTTCCTGAGTTGGGTTCAGTGTTACTTCCACATTAGTATTCCTACACTGAATTCCCTTCAAATCTTCGACTGTTCTGTAATCTATTCATAACCTCTTAAACTATCCTATCATATTATTATTTAAGCGACTGAACATGACTTCACAATTGTGATTAATTTAGGGAATCATGAATAACCACTGATCTCTAGACATAATATGGATAAAACAGAATAATAATCTGGTGGTTAGCAGAATGCTATCTAAATGGCTTAAAATGAATAAGAGTAGTATATTTAAGAATGATATAGTGTGAAGTGACTAGCTGAACAACTATTTAATTATAGTGTATAATTTTCTATTTTTGTAGAATATTGTATACCTTTTGGTGAGATATCATATTAATGGGGAGGGTTTGTAGCAAACACACACACACACACACACACCACACCTTTCACACAACCCTCGCAGACAAGTGTGACTGATTCTTCACCATTTGCTGTTCCATAGGAGTTGCTAAGATCTTTCTTTGGGGACTTCAAAGGTGAAGGTGAGAATGTCCATTCTGCAGGAGACGTTTAACATCATACCTCCTCCAGCTTCTCACTCAAGTACCGGCGAAGTGGGGATTCTGGGGATGGGGGTGGGAAGGGTTTCCTGTCTTTGGGGGTATCTTCTTTCTCTTCTTCAATCTTAGCAACCATTTCTAGTTTTTCCTTTCTTACGTCTCTTTTGAGTACCAGTCTATCTTTCCCTCTGTCCATATGCATTACACTTCTGTCGCTGAAGTCCTCAATTTCTGTGGTTTTATATAACTTTCAACTTATTTTCCATAAGCTGGCCAAAGAATCAGGCTACACAACTACCCATACGCATGCACATAATGAAACACAAAGACAGAAACAGGAAGGGTACCATTTAAGATAATGTGGGAACCATCATGTATTGGAGGGAGAAAAGTGTGCACATAGTGATAGGTATGCGCACCTGGTTATGTGAGGTGGTGGTTCCACATCACATAAAGGTATGTACAGGGATATATTTATATATGTAAGGGCTAAGAGCATTCTAGGGTAATGGACTATAAAGTGTACTCAAGAAGGAGAAGGACGGTGCACCCAGCATTGATTGGATGGAAAAGGGCAGGTAGGCAGACCCAAGAAAGGCTGACCTATACTGTGCGGGCAGGGGCACCAAGAAGGGGATTGACCTGTACCATAGTATATTAGGAATTTCTTTAAAGGGGTGTACCTACCAAAATGAAAGGAGGAAGTGCTTTCATAGTATCAAACCATATGTGAGGTATAGGTACTGTGCCTAAAGGAAAAGGGCAGTATCGTGACAAAAGTCACACTTTTGTAGAGATTATTCTGGTAAGTTTGAATTCACATTTCCACTCGCATTGTTGCGTTGGTGTGAAGTTACATGTGTTGAAAAGAACACCTTTATTTACCCAGAGTTCCTCCAGATTGTAAAAGGTATTGAATAAATCCATACTTAGAAAAAGTAGTACGCTAAGTAAGAGCAAACAACAGCATACACTTGGGTAATGCACACTTGGAATTTACAATTGGAAAGGCAGCAGAAAGATTCTTTTCCTTACAACGTTTACATGGACCAAAAGGTCCATGATTATAATGGTATTAACATGGAAAAGGAAAAAGAGCTATATTTGAAGTACCTGACGGCTAGAAAAATGTTATATAAATTGATGGAAATGTAAAGTAATATTGTACGAATACAATATTGATGTACATAATGAACTTGTATAAAATATTGTGTGTTCGAGCTAAGGGGAGGGATATGTAGTGCCTCGAGAATTTTGGGGTAAATTCTAGAGACCCTCATAATTCCACCTCTCGAACACGCATTATTTTAGAGATGAGTGTGGTAAAGTAGAACTGTGTCTACTGCACCACAATTATGTGTGTGCAGGACGGATGTGTGTTGGACGTATGATCGGCGTGGTCAGGTAGTCGCTGAGCCCACCTAAGAAGTTATATGTCCAGCTCGAGGAATAAACGTGCCGTACTCCATGCGACTTCAAACATTATTGTGTGAACATTTGAATGTTGTTGGAAGAAGAGAAGACTATTATTTATTCATTCTTTCAATTACTTCTGTAAGGTCCAGAGAGTTGTTTTGTTAAACTTGGAGAGATTTGTAGACTGTATTTATGGGAAAATGAAAGTGATAGTTTCTGACGGACCAGAAGGTGTCAAGCTTATGAGAAATGTTTAGTTGTATGAAAACTGTTATGTGTGATGAAAATACAGTGGTATTGAGTTCAAAGTATTCTCGAGTGTATGGAGTTATTTTAAAAGTATAGAAAATTCCTCCAAAACAGCCTATTATCTTCTGAGAAGGCAGAACATCGCAGCCGGCTATCCTGAAAAGAAGATCGGCAAAGAAACTACAAGTAAGTTTGATAGCCAATGGGGAGTGTGAGTCTTGCACACCAGTACCACACTGCCACCCGAAATCACTGGAAACCACCAGAGCTGCCTCCCCTCAACAAATGGAAAGCAAAGAGCTTGCAGTAAAAGAGATTTCTTTCATAGCACCGAAGATGAACAAGTGTCCACAGTTCTTAAGTATGCATTTCACAGCCCATGTTTACTGGACTTCCTTTCTTATTTTGGTAAGTATTACCACCTTGCAAAAGATTGGACACTTTCTTTTTAACACCCTGTATAAATTGCAAGTCATAAAATGTACCGGTATTTATCTAGATTTCACATCTGGGAATTTATTCAATAATCCCGTAACTGTTTTAAATGGTTAATTGCTGTAAATGTGTAATTGGTATCATAGTCTTCATCAAACTTCAATAATGATCATCTACTGTGGTTATAGAGTCAAACTGTCAACTGCATTGTTTCCATTAGTTAATTATTGTGCAGATCTTTTTTTTTTTTTTTTTTTTTTTGTATTGATATGACTGTTAAGAGTTAAAGAACCATGATTAAGAATGTTATTCAGTGACTCTGTTAATTATGTTTGTTTGCCACACAAGAACTTGTTAATAGTCCTGTCACTGTTAGGTTACTGTATTCAAACATTACATTATCAGTCATTGGTTGAATGTAGTATGTGGCTATCTGGTTATCTGTTCAGTAATTATAATGGACGAGACATGATCTGACCAAGTGAGGTGGCACAGTGGTTAGCACACTGCACTTGCATTTGGGAGGACAATGGCTCAAACCTGCATCTAGCAGTCCTGATTTAGATTTTCCTAAATTGCTTCAGGCAAATGCCAGGATGGTTCCTTTGAAGGAGCATGGCCGACTTCCTTCCACATCCTTTGCTAATCCAATGGAACCGATGACCTTGCTGTTTGGTCCCTTCCACCAAATCAACCAGCCAATTCAATCTGATCATAAACATTATATCTAAAAACAAAGATGATGTGACTTACCAAACGAAAGCGCTGGCACGCCGATAGACACACAAACATACACACAAAATTCTAGCTTTCGCAACCAACGGTTGCCTCGTCAGGAAAGAGGGAAGGAGAGGGAAAGACGAAAGGATTTGGGTTTTAAGGGAGAGGGTAAGGAGTCATTCCAACCCTGGGAGTGGAAAGACTTACCTTAGGGGGAAAAAAGGACGGGTATGCACTCGCACACACACACATATCCATCCACACATATACAGACACAAGCAGACATATACAGAGGCCTCTGTATATGTCTGTATATGAGGCCTCTGTATATGTCTGCTTGTGTCTGTATATGTGTGGATGGATATGTGTGTGTGTGCAAGTGTATACCCATCCTTTTTTCCCCCTAAGGTAAGTCTTTCCGCTCCCGGGATTGGAATGACTCCTTACCCTCTCCCTTAAACCCCAAATCCTTTCGTCTTTCCCTCTCCTTCCCTCTTTCCTGACGAGGCAACCATTGGTTGCGAAAGCTAGAATTTTGTGTGTATGTTTGTGTTTGTTTGTGTGTCTATCAACGTGCCAGCGCTTTCGTTTGGTAAGTCACATCATCTTTGTTTTTAGATATATTTTTTTTTCCCACGTGGAATATTTCCTTCTATTATGATCATAAACATTAGTTCATTCAGCGATCAAAGTGTTCGAACTGTAATTTCAATGTAGACCACATCTTTGACGATAACCTCCTTTTGACACCCACTTTTCACCCAGATTCGATGAAGGCACAACTACTGAACACATATGTGTGCAGGTAATGGCTTCACTACACAGGCTCTGGAAAACAAGAGTGCATCAAAGGGCTTAGTGGGTGTTGAGAATCAAACTCAGTCATGGGTAGCAACACAGACTGATTGGAGTACAGGCTGTGAACACATGACAGCTAAACTCACGGCACCTGTAAAACATGTCTGGATTGATGACAGAAATATTGTGCATAAAATGGAAACAACTATTTATTTAGGGTGAGAGTTAGGTGCCAGTCCATTCAGCAAGCATCAGTCCTGTGCAGGTCTTCCTGCTTTTTTCTTTAATTTTCTGTAATTTTTTTAATTAAAAATATTGTTTCAAGAAACAGCCTCTTGAAGTCTCCAGTACTTTCCAGTACATAATTTATATGTGTTGTGCACCATAGTAGCTGTGTAACATTTGAAGTTACTTTTGCAGTTAACAATTTTGCTCTGTTAAAAACAGGAAGCTGAGTTGTATCTGCCAGCAAATCTTCAGTACAAACACATAGTGGGTCTACTGTTGTGTAAACTCATAATTTTCCACTAAGTGAGAGTATGAAACTTGATGACCCTAAGTGCCATTGTGTAGTGCCTTTGTCAACTATAGAAAGCCTGAGGAAGTGTAGTTTTACATCTACATATGCATCTAAGCATACTCCGCAAGTCACCTAATGCTTTGTGGCGGAGTGTAGTTTTGGTATCACTATCTGATCCCTCCAACCCTGTTCCACTCATGAATAGTGCGTGGGAAGAATGATTGTCGGTAAGCCTCTGTATTGGCTCTAATTTCTCAAATTTTCTCCTCGTGGTTGATAGGTGAGATATATGTGGGGTGGTGTGGGGGGGTGGGGGGAAGGGGAGGAAGTAATATGTTGTCTGACTACTCCTGAAAAGTGCTGTCCTGAAATTACAATAGTAAATCTCTCCATGATGCACAATGCCTCTCTTGTAAAGTCTGCCAGTGGAGTTTGTTTAGCATCTCGATAACGCTCTCTCACCAGCTAAACGATACTGTGACAAAATGCACCACTCTTTGTTGGATCTTCTCAATCTCCTCTATCAGTCCTACCTGATAGGGATCCAAGATAGATTAAGAACACTCAAGAATCAGGCGAACAAGCACCTTATAAGCCACTTCTTTCATGGACGAATTACATTTCCTTAAGATTCTTCTGATGAATCTGAGTCTGGTGTCTGCTTTTCCCACTATATGTTTTATATGGTCATTTCACTTAATGTCACTATGGATAGTTACACCTAGATATTTTACGGCAGGTGTTGTCTCCAGCTGTTTGTCATCAATAGTGTAGCTGTACAGTAGCAGATTTCTTTTCCTATGTATGCGCAATATGTTACATTTATTTATGTTCAGAGTCAACTGCCAGAGTCTGCACCATTCATCAATTCTCTGCAGGTCATTCTGCAAATTCGTACTATCTTTTGGCATTGCTACTTTGGTTTAAACAACTACATCATCTGTGAATAGCCTTAAAGAGCAACCGACGCTTTCTACTATATCATTTATATGTATTGTGAACAGCAATGGTCCTATCACACTCCCCTCTGGTTCTCCAGATATTACCTTTACATCTGTTGATTTAGTTCCGTTAAGAGTGACGTGTTGCGTTCTGTCCGCAAAAAAGTCTTGAATCCAATCGCAGGTCTGCTCCAATACTCTGTAACCTCATATTTTTTCATTAACCAATAATGCAGGATGGTGTCAAATGCCTTACTGAAATCAAGGAACATGGCATCAACCTGAGCACCATTGTCCACTACACTGTGGATCTCATGGAAGGATAGAGCGAGCTGAGTTTCACAGGATCTCTGCAGAATCCATGTTGGTTCTTATAGAGGAGATGTTCATTTTCCAACAATGTCATAATTCTTTAGCATAAAACATGTTCCATAGTTCTACAACAGCTTGACGTCAATGATATAGGTCTATAATTGTGTGGATCTGTCTTATGGCCTTTCTTAAAAATGTGAATGACCTGCACTTTTGTCCAGTCATTAGGTACCTTTCATTGCTCAAGCGATCTATGATAAATTACTGCTAGAAGGGGAGCAAGTTCTGTAATCTTTATAGAATCTTACGGGTATTTCATCTGTCCTGAAGCCTTTCCACTACTAAGTGATTGTAGCTGCTTTTCAATTCCATGATCGGTTATCTCAATATCTGCCATTTCGATGTTCGCACGATGATTGAAAGGAGGGACAGTGTTACGATCTTCTGTGGCGAAACAACTTCAGAAGACCAAATTCAGTGTTTCAGCCTTCTCTCTGTTATCTTCCGTTTCGATGCCAGTGTGGTTGTTGAGAGAATGAATAGATGATTTTGATCCACTTACTGATTTTACATAGGACCAAAATCTCTTAGAGTTTTTACTGAGATCAGTTGACAATGTCTTACTTTCAAAATCATTGAGTGCTTCTCTCATTGCTCTCCTTACACTCATTTTCACTTCATTCAGCTTTAGTTTGTCAGCTAGGTTTTTACTTCTCTTGAATCTGGGCTGAAGTGCTCTTTGTTTATGTAGCGCTTTTCTAACACGGCTATTAAACGATGGTGGATCTTTCGCATCCCTTAAAACCTTACTCGGAGCGTACTTGTCTAGGGCATATTGAACGATGTCTTTGAATTTCTTCCATTTGTTTTCCACATCTTCATCCTCATCACCACGAGATTGCTGTTTGCAAAATCTGCCTTATTTCCCAGAGATTTTCAGTCTCCAGAAAGGACATATGGGGGCATGAAGAGTCTTTGTAATCCTACAAAAGATTGATCCAGCAGTATAGGACTATAGCTATGCACATCTGACATGTGATTTTTGTAAATGGTAATGATCTTTGGTTTTTTTCCAAAAGCATACAACTAGGTACCAAAAGTTTCAGCATTATGAATGATTAAAACAGTCAGGCAAAAAGGCATTATAAATAGCTAAAATAGGCAAACAAAGGCAATACAGGAAATCATTATATTAAGTCTGTGTATTTACTAGATTGCACTATTCAGACAATTGACACATTTATGGTAACATTGTGTTTTATTACATTTTTAAGTAACTTTAAAATATCTAAATCAAATACTAATTGCATTCGATAGAAAAATGAAAATGGTTTTTGAAAGCCTATGCATTACAGTGCCTTATTAGTTTGTTGGTTGCACATGGCAACCAATGGCTTTCTAAAATTTTCTGAGGTCATGTTAAATCTTCTGATAGAGAACATATTTTTCATCTGAGAAAATAGGCTCTCAGCACCTAAAGCAGAAATTAGTGAAAATCTAAAACAATGAACTATTGTAGGGTCCTTTTCTACTGCAGTAGAATTGACACTGTAGAATTTTTGAAATATTCTAAGTTTGTCAAGATCAGGATTTTTGAAAACTCCATTTTACACTTCTTCCTAACTAATGAACCCTGTTTTCCTGTCACACTCTCCATTGTTTGCACTGTATCATCCACAATGTCCACTGACTGTGTCAAAGGCTGTCCCGTTTCTTCGAAGCTAGCATGTCACTTGTGGCAGGAAGCCGAACTCGGTCATAATGAAAGTTCAGTTATTTCTCACTTCCGAAGATCTGAGAAGTTGGTTTGCTGTTACAGTTGAAGATACTTCATCTTCCAGAATGAGATATACTTGGAAAATCTGAAGCATAGTTAACTGCTGCTGAAATCCGTTTTCCCATCTTGTTTAGTAGGTTGAGGGGGCAGAGGTGTAATTGGCGCAATGCCTTTAAATGTATGAATCCTTAGCAGGGCTTTCACAGAGATCTTCTTAATACTGGAAATCAGTTTGTTGACATCCAGAAGCAAGCTTCATATCTCTTCTGACACAATGTAGAAACATTGTGGTACACAGGTCAGGTAGAGCGCATCTGGAAATACACAGCAGTTTCAAAGTAGTCTCAACATTTTTCATATAGAATGCAGCGTCATTGTCATATTGAATTTCTTCAGGCCTCAATAACTAATGAATTGGAAAATAACAGTGCAACAGTTGAATCATTAACTTTTTCCACACACTCACACATATCAGTTGACTTGTCCACTGAGATCCAGATCTCTTTATGTTTTACTTCATCTTGTACAATTTTCATTACTTCATCATAACATTAACTCAAGCAACATTTTCACAAACTTGATTCACTGGGCACAAATTTATCCAGAAACTGTCTTAACCTAAGCTTCTGTAGTTCCACAAAGGGATTCGAGCATCAATAAAAACTTTTACTCAAGTTTGTTTGTTTATTTATGTATTTATTTATTTAGTCCTTTTGAACGAAGTAAAGATGATAATAGTATTAACTCTCGTCATCACACAGAAAATTTTTCTAGGTTATTTGTAGTTCTACTTGTTATAAATGGCAAAAGTTGCAGTTCTATGCATTTATTGTAGTTCAGGTATTCACTTATGGAACAGAAGCAGTGGTACTGTATATATTCTGTAATAGAAGTTTCTAAAGCATTAACAGTTAATATATATTTTATATAATTTGGCAATGTATTGAATAGTTTTATTCCCAAATAGCATGTATGTGTCTGACACAAACTTGTATTGAGTAGAAGTAAATGCAAGTTATCTTTTAATCTAGAGTTGTGGTCATGGAAGTCACAATTTTTTCTGATACTGTTATCATTTCCAGTTATATTATTTTAAATATACATTAGTGTGTGAAGAAAAATCATGGATGGAAATGGTGGCACTTTCAGTGTTTTAAATATCAGTTTACAGGGCCATCTAGCTCTGCTCTCTGCAAATTGCAGTTTATGATTTGCCGTTGCAGTTGCCATTGGAAGCGAAGAAATCTTCATCCCAGTAGCCTTGGAAAGTGCATTTTTGTGTTTGATTGTGCTGATATGCTCATAAATGTAATAGGTATTTTTGTGTTTCACTGACTGCTCACATTTATTGCCCAGGAGTATTTTACTGTCACAGAGAATACATTGACTCCAAATGTATTAATGTAACTTTGCAATTTCCTGCTTAAGGGAACACTGAATTTTGGCAGCATATCTCACACAATGATGTCACAAAGAAAACTGAAAGAAAGGCAAATTTTTAACAATAATGAAACTATGTTTTAGCTCACACCTTCATTGTTGCTTTCGAAGGAGATATGATCCAATAGGAAGCCAACTAAACAGAGGTGGTAATTAAAACCCTTACCTACTATTACCTCTTCATAGGGTGACACTGTTTTAATAATAAAGGAATAAATAATAACGAAAAAAGCATTTATTGCAGCAGTTAAGTATTTATACAAGTAAATGCAACACATAACTTTGGTATTTCATTCACAGAGTTGTAAATCATACAAATTCATCTTCAGATTGAAGACATATTTAACACATTTAAGAAGGCATTCTTGAAAATAATTTGATCACATTCATAAACTGTGGTTAAACATCTGAAAAGTCATATAATATCATCCCCCAATATTAATATTTTTGTATGCTCAGCTTTACACTCTGTGTGTTAATACCCTTGTCTCACTTTACAGCTATTGTAATGATACCACCACACTGGTTACACAAGTGATCGATTTCTGTATGTATTGTGGATGAATTTCTTATTTTTATGTTAGTGGAGTGTTGTTCTTGTACGAGGTGCATTCAAGTTCTAAGGCCTCCGATTTTTTTTCTAATTAACTACTCACCCGAAATCAATGAAACTGGCGTTACTTCTCGACGTAATCGCCCTGCAGATGTACACATTTTTCACAATGCTGACGCCATGATTCCATGGCAGTGGCGAAGGCTTCTTTAGGAGTCTGTTTTGACCACTGGAAAATCGCTGAGGCAATAGCAGCATGGCTGGTGAATGTGCGGCCACGGAGAGTGTCTTTCATTGTTGGAAAAAGCCAAAAATCACTAGGAGCCACGTCAGGTGAGTAGGGAGCATGAGGAATCACTTCACAGTTGTTATCACGAAGAAACTGTTGCGTAACATTAGCTCGATGTGCGGGTGCGTTGTCTTGGTGAAACAGCACACGCGCAGCCCTTCCCGGACATTTTTGTTGCAGTGCAGGAAGGAATTTGTTCTTCAAAACATTTTTGTAGGATGCACCTGTTACCTTAGTGCCCTTTGGAATGCAATGGGTAAGGATTACACCCTCGCTGTCCCAGAACATGGACACCATCATTTTTTCAGCACTGGCGGTTACCCGAAATTTTTTTGGTGGCGGTGAATCTGTGTGCTTCCATTGAGATGACTGGCGCTTTCTTTCTGGATTGAAAAATGGCATCCACGTCTCATCCATTGTCACAACTGACGAAAAGAAAGTCCCATTCATGCTGTTGTTGCGTATCAACATTGCTTGGCAACATGCCACATGGGCAGCCATGTGGTCGTCCGTCAGCATTCGTGGCACCCACCTGGATGACACTTTTCGCATTTTCAGGTCGTCATGCAGGATTGTGTGCACAGAACCCACAGAAATGCCAACCCTGGAGGTGATCCCCCAAAACAATTCTCTCCACTTTCTCGATCATGTCATCAGACCGGCTTGTGTGAGCCCGAGGTTGTTTCGGTTTGTTGTCACACGATGTTCTGCCTTCATTAAACTGTCGCACCCACAAACGCACTTTCGACACATCCATAACTCCATCACCACATGTCTCCTTCAACTGTTGATGAATTTCAATTGGTTTCACACCACGCAAATTCAGAAAACGAATGATTGCACGCTGTTCAAGTAAGGAAAACGTCGCCATTTTAAGTATTTAAAACAGCTCTCATTTTCGCCGCTGGCGGTAAAATTCCATCTGCCATACGAAGCTGCCATCTCTGGGACGTATTGACAATGAATGCGGCCTCATTTTAAAACAATGCGCATGTTTCTATCTCTTTCCAGTCCGGAGAAAAAAAATTGGAGGCCTTAGAACTTGAATGCACCTCGTACTTACCACATGGCATGTACTCACATGAAGTACAGAAATGCAGGAGTACTTATACCACCATATGTATTTGGTACCTCTGTGTTGTGGTGGGTCATGAATTAATTTTGTAGAGTAGGCCTTACAAATCCACATAGTTACTAATTATATTTTCAGTTTCTAAATTCTGTTAATTCATTTTTAATTCCAGCTTGTTTCATGTGGCGACATTGACTGCTTCCAGTATACTTGAAAATGTCAAAATTTCAATCACAAAAATATTACTAATAGTCATAATCATAATGAGAACATTCTGTGATCTGCAGTCACTTTTTCTGCCACATTTTCTAAGTAGAAATTACTTATATTCCCTTTAAAATCATTAGACGTTGATGTTATAACAGGCTTAAAGTTACAGATCCCCTCGTCTGTATTAATTGAATTGAAAGGTTCAGGTATGTTAGTTAACAGAAGGTGTAAGATTTCTTTGTGAGTCAGTTCCAAGACTAATTGCTTTGCATAATTTTCAGAAAAGATGTTTAGAACAGTCTCTCATAAATCCCTTTGTCTGATACATGTGACCAAGAAGTAGGAGTGAAATGGATTGCTGTTGACTTGAAGCTTCCACACTGTCTTCATTTTCCTCATGTGGTGGTAAATTGTGAGAAGAGGAAGACCCATTCATGTATGAGCAAAGTAATAGGATGGGGGTGGGGCAAGAGGAAAGTCACTGGATCCTTTAGTTTTTCTGCTCTGGATTTTGGAGGTGTCGGTGCTTGTCCTTCATTCACGGCAAATCTGTTCTGAAAATGAAGGCAAAATAAAGTAAATAAAAAGCAGGCACATGTTTAGAAATGACTTCCTGTTGTATCTGTTTCTACACTTGCAAAACTCATCACATTGTTATACATACATATATTACCATGTATGTAATATGTAGAAGTTCTGTGTATTTTGAAGTAATTGTTATTACCATGTTTAATTTCTAATGCAACCATTCAGAAGTATCTATTAACTGTCACTACATTTCTTTGACTATAAGGGGGAGCTTTCAGGACCTAACCCTTCATATGTACATAGGAAAACATGCCATCAGTAATGTCAACAACTGAATTTTCTAGAATCGTTTGCAACCATTATCAATGTCTGCCCAAGATCAAAGTCTGTGAAAAGCTACTGCAGATCAGTATGCTGATTGTGGAATCTGGCACACTTTATCAGTGATGCTGATGAAAAACATACATGTATAAAGTGTTTTAAAAACATCAGGTCCCAAAACATAAATTACAGAGGTTATTTGCTGGTTCAAATGGCCTGTTGCAGATGCCAGAAGGATCACTGATGGAGCAGTATTTTGCCACTCTTCATTAGGTTGGCAGCTGAAAGGATGCAAACTGAATATTGTGGATCCTACTTTCCTTCCAGGAGAGTCCAATGATGATCTGTTGTCCCTCCCTGCCCCAACCTCCTCCTCACCCTCATCGCTCACATTGCTTCTCCCATTGTGGACAGTTGCTCTCAGTCTGAGTCTGGCCCTAGTGGCCAGAGACAGTGGCCATGTGTGTGTGTGCTCGTGTCAATGTAAGTTTGTTGTCTACTTAAGAAGAAGGTCTTTTGGCAGAAAGTTCACATGTTTAGCAGCCTTTCTGTTTTGCCTGCCTGCAACTCAACATATCCCCTAGATGGTGAGTAGCAACCTATTCTTCTCAAAATATTGTAATAATTCACTGTGTTTCACATGAGATAAGAACAGTAACACATTAAAATGTACATTTTGGTCTAAGGGTACATGCACTTTGGGATACAGTTTAGGATGGTCTTTTTTGCAGTTTCACATTACTGTTATTCTTTCAGAAGAAATTGTGGGAGTTGCTATGACTGCTTTTAATGACAATGTAAGTAACATACAATGTGTCATTCATTCATTTACACACATGTTGCATAAACCTCATCTTGAAACAGTGACTTCAGGGATGTGGACCAAGACAATTTATACATTAACAGGCAGGAGCAACCACTGCTCACTACTTCTATAAAGTATACTAGCAACAAATTATGATTACCACTAATTTACTCAAATTCATAATTATGCTAATTACTTCTAGATTACTTTGTGTATTGGGAGCAATTAAAAGACTTCCATTTGAGGATGTTGCTGCAGCATAAATGCAATATAGCATGTCTCTTATGTGGGTATATCAGCCCCAACATGTAGGCAAGGGATTAGTGTGGCATTCATTTCTTTCTGAAGCATGTGTGGTAAATGTGGAAATGTGAACTATAGTGATGTTAATACCAAATGCATCCAAACAGGACCAACATGCTGTTATTCTCTTCTTGGCTGCTGAAGGACAAACACTGGTAGACATCCATTGTAGAATGAAGAATGTGTGTGGGACAGCATGTCAGTTGAAAGTCACTGTTGCAGAATGGTGCACAACAAGGGATACTATTGCTTCATGATAATACGTGGCTCCATATCACAAATATCATAATGCAGAAGTTATGCCAACTCAACTGGGAGACACTCAAACACCTGCCCCCATAGTCCTGATCTCTTCCCACACAATTTTCTCTCCTTCGATCTGTTAACAAAGGTCTTGAAGTGTCAATGATTCCTGTGAGAGAAGGATGTGCAGCAGGCAATTATGTACTTCTTAATGCAGCAGGACACAGTGTTTTATCAAAAGGGTACCTTCAACCATGATTGGCATACTGATTCTGGATGATACAGCCTTGAAATAGAAAATTTTTGATCTCCCCTAATATTTATGTTTGGAGAAAAGCTGCTTTGAAAAGAGCCACTGCTCCTTATGTACTTGGCAACTGCTGTTTTATTGAATATTTCAAATGAAGCATTTGTATAATTTTGCACAGACCTGTATCAACTGCAGCAGCTGCTCCTCAAATTAGCTTCTTATGGCTTCCATGAAAAATCTTTAAATTGGTTCAAGTTGTATCTCAAAAATAGGAAACACAGGGTAGGTATACAACTTGTCCAGCATATTAGTGTGGAAAGTTCTACCACTTTGCCAGTAACAACTAGAAAATGTTTTGCAAATAATTTTATACTTCTCAGAATGTAAGCACTGATCTGAGATGTGTAAAAGGTATGTGTAATTTGTTAATTCAGAAAAATGGCTTCTTTCGCTAAGTGAGACCTGAAATGTCTGCTAGCTTGTGGAAAACAGTGTCTACATTTGGGATCCTGGCACCTTAAGTGTGTTTGTCATTTCCTCTGTATGTCCATTTTATTTTCATACTCATTTTGTCCACCTTTGAATAGGGGAAATCATTAACGAGTGAAGTCCTCTGTTTAGTGTTCAAGGGTATCGCCTCAGCATGTGTAAGAGAAGAGCAGATGCCCACTGTCCCCCTCCTACTCCGCATACCCAGAAAAAAAATTTGATACTCACAAACAACTTGCATCTTGCCCTACTACACAGACAGGCTTACCAATTCAGTATCAGTTTGAAAAATGCTCAAGTAATGAAAGGATACTAACAACTAACGAGAGCACCTAGAGTGATTTATCATGAAATCTGAAAATTGGTTCACCATTTATCGATATTCTCCTTGCATTGAAAATGCTGATGCTTCCAGTAGCATTATGCCTTCACTCTGTAGATCTTTTTCCTGTTATACCAGCCAATTTCAAAAAATACTCAAATATGAGTGAATATATAAGTATGCAACTAAACTTCAACTGTCTGACAGCAAAATAGTATGTAAAAATCTCAGTTAAGAACATTGTATGTACTAGGTACCTGTGATGGAAAAGTGGTAGCATTAGTATGTATGGTGCTTAAGAATTACAATGTTTCAGAAGTCTTTATCTTGCATATCTTGAAATTGTTGTGGTTTTTCAAATGTGGTGTAAATATGAATGATATCTACACTAAAATGCAAGAGTCAGTACATTCAGCATTGTAAAGATTTCAAAGCTACTTGGGGTCAAAGTAAATTTTAGGGGAACTTCATGCTTCATACAGACCAGGGCCGGCCAGGAATTCTGCACGCGTGTGGTGCTCTTGCACATGTGCAACTTCCGGGTCACAGCGTGCACGCCGCAGCCATCAGCGTTCAGGTAGTGCATGTTTCTACGCACAGATGTCGCTCCTCTCTTACACAAAGTGCATCATCGACACCTCGTATGTATATAACAACCTGGGCTGTATCTGTAAGATTTTTAAACAGTTTTATCTCCATTTTACAGTCACCCCGTTTCTTTGTCTATTGCCTTCCATGATGTTCCCCCTTTTTTTAATCTATGTTAACCATATTCTCTCCTTTGCTATTTTTAAATGTCTTCTATTGTTTGTTCTATGCCTTTTGGCTGAAGAGCAGCGCATATGCTGCTGCCAGCCCGCCCTGATGGGGAATTGAAATACAATAAAGAAAAAAAGAAAAAAAATCTGTAGGATCTGTTGCTTCATCGAGCGCAACAGAGAAAGCAACAAAGTATTTAGCCTTCTTTATTAGCTGCCTGTGCAGATTGCCAGCCATAGCACTGATACGTCTTGTCACTGTTTGTTTGGATAGACTGATTTCTTGAAACCTGCTAACGTTCGTGGGACACACAAGTTCTGCAGCATCAATCAGACACCCTTTCACAAACTCCCCTTCGGGAAAGGGTTTCCCAGATTGTGCAATTCTTAATGCGATTTTAAAACTTGCTCACAGTGAAGATTTAGTGTGGTTGTCACTCTGGAAAATTGAAAACAGTACATTGTACAGTAAAACAGACATAAATGTAACACAAGAAACTAAGAGTTCAAGAAGTATCAGTTACTTTGATGTACAGTAAAATCGAGTTGATGTGTCTCGTCCATTTTCTGAAGGACATTTAATTTTGCTTGCCGTTCTTCACTGTTGAGTACATTACACTCGTCTTTGTGATATGTATTGTAATGTCTTTCAATTGAAAACTTACACTGGATGCCTATTATTTGGCAGCACAGCAAACACTGTGAGTTTTCATCAATGGCAACAAAAAACAATTGCAGTTCCCAGTCATTTTTAAACGACTGAGAACATAGATCTCCCGTCCTTTGCTTTTTCACATACTTGCCATTTCTCAGTACTTCGCTGTTAAGGTTACGGTCACCAGGGGTAAACGAGACTGGATATGTTGTGCTCTTGCTTGTACCACAGGTAAGTGGAGCTGCTGCCGCGCATTTAGGACACATGTCTAATAACAGATGTCGCTGTCGCACACGTGCGCACATGTGCAGCACTTCTGCACCTCTGCACACTGTGCAGCATTTGGCCGGCCCTGATACAGACAAGTGCAACAGTAATTCGTTCTTTTGAATCTATCCTTACACAGTTTCAGGCTTGCAATGTCATTTACGGATGTACCAATTGACTTTTTTTTCTTTGGAACTCTAGTATTCAAAACAGGTTGCTCTGAAAAAGCTTAATGAAAACTTTGTAAACTGCCAATATTTTCTGTAGAGATACAGTTTTTTTTTTGTGTGTGTGTGTGTGTGTGTGTGTGTGTGTGTGTGTGTGTCTCTTCTCTCTCTCTCTCTCTCTCTCTCTCTCTCTCTCCCCCTTCCTTGAATGGTATTGATCCTAGAAAGGAATAAAGGCAACAAACACTCTTGATGCAGACACTGACCATAACACTGTAGTTGCCTCACTTACTGTCCTAAATGACTTCCTTAACTTGACTTTATTTATCAAACAGTTATTCATCATCATCAAACATTTAAATTTCTTTCCATGTTCTCATCACAATGCTCGTGACTTCACATAGTTCACTGAGTTGTTTCCAGCAGTCAAAGAGGCAGAAATCAATTCACATTCTTATGATAACTGTGTAACAACTTATATATTATTTTACATATGGTATCTATACTATTAAACATAGCAAATATTTTAGTAAGGGCTATAAAA
Organism: Schistocerca cancellata; assembly: GCF_023864275.1. Lineage (NCBI taxonomy): Eukaryota > Metazoa > Arthropoda > Insecta > Orthoptera > Acrididae > Schistocerca > Schistocerca cancellata. The sequence goes on along the minus strand of NC_064628.1, from coordinate 319,685,498 downwards.
AATTCTGTTAAAAGTTTCATGTTGGTCTGTAAGCCGTATGTCAGTATTCTTTACCCAAAAATTTGTGATGTTAAACTTGTCTTTAAGAATTTTGTATATATTGCAACATCCATACATACTAATTTTGGTGTACTAATCTGTGCTGGGTATTTTGGGCTTTTCTACAATTTCTTCATGATTCTGGGTCATACAGTAATTGCATTAATGAAACTTCTGCCACTATCTCGTCTCCTACCTTCCAAACTTTACAGAAGCTCTCCTGCGAAACTTGCAGAACTAGCACTCCCGAAAGAAAGGATACTGCGGAGACACGGCTTAACCACAGCCTGGGGGATGTTTCCAGAATGAGATTTTCACTCTGCAGCGGAGTGTGCACTGATATGAAACTTCCTGGCAGATTAAAACTGTGTGCTCGACCGAGACTCGAACTCGGGACCTTTGCCTTTCACATGCAAGTGCTCTACCATCTGAGCTACCGAAGCATGACTCATGCCCGGTCTCACAGCTTTACTTCTGCCAGTAAAGTTTGGAAAGTAGGAGACGAGATACTGGCAGAAGTAAAGCTGTGAGACCGGGCGTGAGTCGTGCTTCAGAGTGAAAATCTCATTCTGAAATTGTGTTAATGTTTATCAGAAGAGGAAAAATTGATCTCTCTCTGTCTAGCTAGTAAGATTCAATTTTACAGTGTCATGTCTGCTTAAAATTATGTTAACATTTGATTATGCTATTCCTATGTTTATGGATGATAAAATACCACTATGAAATACCACTTTGACACCATGAAATAAAGTAAAAAATGTTTATATTCATTTTATCAGACTGACAGGTACAGAATAAAATTTGCAGTAAGCTGAGATTAAGTGAGTTAAAAAATAGGTACACTCAAAAATATTTCTGAACCACTTACATTAAGCATTCCAAAAAACATCAATATTTTGAATAAATTAACCAAATTTTAAAATTTTTTCACATCTTGAGACGATATAGTACTAAAAATAGTCTGCTGGACAGAAACATACATACTATTTTCAGATATTTATTATATTGTAGACTAAAATATTATTTTATTGTACTCTGAAAGATATTCTTTGGTTCCTATAAAAACACACACACACACACACACACACACACACACACACACACACACACACACACTCATTAGACAGGACTTGCTATCATTCAGTTACTTCTTACTAACTTTCAGTTTCCTGATTTATTAATTACATTGTTATAATCTACAGCAATAAATAATACTGCACAGCCACATACAAAAATTCTCACTTCAGCCCACATGTCTGTGTTCCACAATGAACTGTGGAAGGAATGAGTCTCTTTATTTAACAAGTCGTACCCGTAGTCCTATGAAACCCAGAATTCTTAAAGTTAATGTTAGAAATATTATATAAGAGATAGGCGTCCAAAATGACATTTCATCTACATCTGTCATTTGAAGAATAACTTTAGGGTCTGCATAATGACAATAAATGTCCGGACAGTCTAGAACACTCCTATTGAGACCAAAGACACTCAGCACTAAACCAACAACTCCGCTTCGCATGAAACTCATCTGCATCAGTACATTCATCCATGCTGGTATATCATGAGCAAAGTCAAATCCATAAATTGCTAATCCCAGGAAAGGTGCAATAGTAGCTGGGCCAACAATACAACCATTCTGAAACAAATAAATAAAAATTTAGAAATGAAGTTTTCATTTTCATCCATAGAATAAAACACTTACTTGTAAGTACAAATTTCCTAACTTAAGGAAATCAATATCTCTCTCTCTCTCTCTCTCTCTCTCTCTCTCTCTCTCTCTCTCTCTCTGTAAAATAAGGTCACTTGAAAATAATGGTGCCTGCTCATGTAAATGTCATATATGAAGATAAAAATGTGTCTGTTTAATACTGAAATAACTTGGAACTGAAAGCTGCTTTCCAAGTTATAAAATATTTAGGAAATTAGAAAATGTATTTCTGAGAGAAATATCTGGGTTTTACCAAATCATAGTCAAAGATAGGCTGAAGACAATGGAACAGTGTCAGCAAAAGTTTACTTTTGTGGACATACACTAAAAACTCTTGCCTTTTTTCTGGTGATCCGACATGTCCTCTGTATCCACATCTTCTACCATTATGTGTTGTAAGTCTCAACTTTGCCTTAGATCTACATTTACATGGATACTCTGCAAATCACATTTAAGTGCCTTGGATAGATAAGTTGGCTTCCTGCTTTAGAATGCATTTCATATACTTTTACCTTTATTATTATGATTATTGATTTATTTTCCTTAAATTTTATAGTTCTTTTTCTTTCAAACCCTGTATGGAGCTGTGAAAGCTATTGGATTGCTGCACATTACTTTGTAAAAGTTTTTTTCTATGGGAAACATTCTCTGCTTTTTTACCAAGTTTCTATTCTCTTAGGTTTTCTTCTGACCAAACTAAATGTAGAATGGTTTCTGATGTTTCTGTTGCTAGCAGTCTGGGCCTAATAAGTATCTGAATTTTGTACTTATCACCTACTTATTCATTTGATGTCAACTAAGGAATCTTCAGTTTTAAAAATTTGAAACTAATCATTAAGGCATTACTGTCAGATTCTTAGAAATACCAGTGTGTTGTCATTAGTTACAGACTTTTTATCAGTTGTGATGCTGACTCTTATCTTCAGACCTAAACTAACTACTCAGAAGTGCAAATAAATCAGCTGCACCCAATTTAAAGTTCTATGGAATTTTCTCAATTATGGTTGGGAAAATGTGAGGAGTGGTGTTACTGAGGACTACAAAATGCTTCTAATTGACTTGTTAGTATAGTGGCTAGGCTGGTGGATGTCAGAAACACTGTCCATGTTATCCCCTTTCCCTTTTTCATAATATATCTTTTCTGTTACATTCTAAAAGAGGGTGAGATTCTCTCCTTTAGGCTTTTTTAAATATTTGCCTAACCTTGACTATGGAGCAATGTTAATCACTACTTCAAGGGATGACAAACAGTAATGTTTCTTCTGGGAAGGTCAGAAAACTTTTGAATGGACACATCAGTGAAATGGTGGATCACATTTAGGAAGTCACTGAGTGCAATGTATATGATATCAGGGTAAAATAATGAGAGATTTATGATAGAGAATAACTGTGTAACAGTGCTGCAATGAGTCATTTAATACGAAGATGTTCTCTGACAGCAATACCTCATGAACAAGTTGCAGAGAAACACCACAGAACACTGGATGCAGTGATGCCTGCAAGTAAAGGAATAAACCAGGAGAATTTTAATAGGAACTTAGTGAGCACATTAGCATTGTCAGAATGTCTTATGTGGGTTTATTCCTGGAATATTGTTACTAGAAAATATCAACATAATGTGAAGTGACCACCTGTAAATTAGTGGCAAGGGTAATAAATAAATATACAGTAGCTTATTTCACTGATAGACACACTACCCTCTGCCTATGGCAATCACCACTAAGGTCATTCTGATTGTATTTTTGTAGCATTAAATAATTTTTTAAATGCAATTCCTTAACTTCTACATTTATAGCCTCCATCTTTTCACAGAAGAATGGAAACTAGTTTAACAATAGCGTCTTTGCTGTTCTTTCCTTCTGTCTGGTAAGAAGGTTATTATCTGAGCAGTGAATGAGAGTGCAGAGATTGAGGTATTGGACTCACACTCAGGAGAAATGCAGTTCAAATCTTTATCCTACTGTCCAGGTTTGGGTTATCCATGATTTCCTTAAATCACCTGAGGTGAGGTGTACAGCAAAGTGAGTACTTGGAAGAGTCTGATTGGTTGCTCTGTGTATGTCATGTCTCACCTCATGCTCTGTCTCTAATAATATGATTCTCAACAGTATATAAACACTAATCTTCCCTCCTTTTCTGTTTCACTTTATCAGGATGAGGTGGAAAAGGACTTGATAATTTGGCCAAACTATGAGGACTGTTCGCATAGTAAGGTCCAATCAGTCTTGAAATGGAAACCACCGTGAAAATAAAATATGTTTATTTATTTATTGGTCCTGTGAATCTAGGACTGAACAGTGTACAAAACATATTGGTTTATTTTCAACAGTTGCCTACACCTTTCAGCTACTGCTGTAAATAGTTGCTGCTTCGACTTAGACATTTGTTGTAGTGTTGTACTAACTTTCCAGTACCCTTGTCATAGGAGGCAGCCACTTGTGCTTTTTGCCATTTCTCTGGGCTGGTCTATAGCTCATTGTCTGTGCCAAAATACTATCTTCATAGCCAGCAGTTGATGTCAGCAGAGATGAAACTCAGGGGGAGATAATTACAGGTTGTATTGTGGGTGATCAAACAATTCCCATCAAAAACACTGCAGGAGTGGCTTCAAGTGCCCCACAGCATGCAACCGAGAATTGTCATGAAGATGGAAGGCATGTTATGTAGGTTGCATGACATCTAGAAAAATCTCTCATGAGACCCTCGTAATGGGCAGGAGATACTCTGTATACTGTACAGGCACCTTTGTGTTCTCACTGTGCACTCAGAACTGAAAAGAGTGATGTCACACAATTGACGGACATACCAGAGACACTGCCCAACACATCTTTGCAAAGCGTCATCAAATCTTCACTGTGGTTCCCGTTTCACACCCAATCAGACCTTACTTTCCAAATAGCCCTGATTACTTCTAGCTCCTTCCTGTGCCAACCTTTTCATGGGTCAGTTGATGAGGGCTTTGCTGGGATCCATATGTCCTCAGCCTCTGATTTGGTTTAGATACATTGATGACATCTTTATCATGTGGTTAACCTGTTAAAATTTCCAAAATCTCTGAATACATTCTCGAAATTAAATTTCAGATGATCCTATTCCAAATCCCATGCCACTTTCCTAGATGTTGGTCTAATCCTTGCTGAAGGTCAGCTGCACACTTACATTAAACCTCACTTACAAACAACAGTACTTAGGCCTACATTTTAATAGTTGCCATCCTTTCCGTGTCGAATGTTCCCTCCCAAACAGCCTTGGTATTCAAGGCAACATATTTGTTCAGATGAAGACTCCTAACAGCAGTACATCAGCATTCTCACCTCAGCCTTCACTGGACATAATTACCCCACCAACCCAGTTCAAAGCAGATTTCCTGGGCCATTACATCCAACTGCGGTACTGCTGATTCCTCCAGAAAACAACTTAGGAGTGCACCACTTGTCTTTACTGTATTAATCTGTGACTTTGACAAGGCTATGACTTCCTAAAATCATGTCCTGAGATGAGGCCCATTCTGTGTTAGATTTTTTCTACCACACCTAGACGAGCTTTTGGTCACCCTCCCAACCTCCACAATATTCTTGTCAGACCACATGCTCCTTTTGCACCCATGTCCCTACCCTATGGTGCCTACCCCTGTGGCTGTCCTCGCTGCAAGCCTTGCCTTATGCACCCTACTACCACCACCTACACCATCCCTGTAAGTGGCAAAAAATATACTATCAAGGGGAGAGCCACCTATGAAATGACACATGTCATATGACATCTGTTGTATAAGTACAGTTTGGCTTTTTCATTGGCTTGACTACCATGAAGTTACCAGTTAGGATGCATGGCCATTGGCAGAGGGTGTGTACTGGCATCTAACAATATCCTGTTGCAGAGTATGCTCTACAACATGACAGTCATGACCTGAGTGCCTTTTTCATCACATGTGCCATCTGGATTCTGCCCCCAGACACCAGTTATTCAGAACTCTGCAGGTGGGAGCTGGTGCTATAACATGGCCTTGGTTCTCGCCACCCACCTGGCCTTAATTCATGTTAATTACTTTGGGCTCAGCATTTTTCACAGAATCTATGTCTTTCTCCACTCTCTTTCAGTTTTCTACATCTTTCATTTTCTGACCTGTCAATTTTTTGCATTTCCTTTCCTCTTCTAACACACACAATGCACTTTGCTTTTTGTTCTTATCAACTTGTGCACAATGCTTTAGCAGTTATCTGTCTTGCATATTATCCTATTTTTCACCTTTAAGCTCTCAGGTTTTCAGATCTCATCTGGTGCAGTCTCCAACAATCAGTCTTTCTTTCCTTGTCATCCCATCTGGTAAGTCTCCTCCGACCCACGGTTCTGGGTGACTTTTCTAAATTCTACCCCCTTTTCCTAAACCTCACCAACCTTTTCCTTCACCCCTCTTCCTTCCCATCAACCCTTCTGTCAGAAGGAGCCACCTGCTCTGAAAGCTTGCAAACTATAATATCTTTTACATGTGTATTCTCCTTCCACTGCTTGGTGAGCAAATTTTTTATCCATCAAATTATATTATATTTTCAAAAACTGATTGTTTTTGTTGGTCTAATATAATAGGATAGATACAAAATCTACTCACCATGCTGCAGCAGTAAAAAACATACAATAAAAGATGTGCAAACATGGAATCTTTTGGAGCCAGTGTGCCTCCTTCTGGGAGAGAGATGAAGGGAAGGGAAGATGGCTGCAAGAAGAGACTGGTGATGTTTAGGTAATGAGAAAAGTTACAGAATAGTCATCCAGAACCACAGGGTCTTTTCTTTCCTTCTCATCCCATCCAGTAAGTCTGCCTGACCTTGGCTTCTGGCTGACTTTTTTGTATCTCTTTGCATTTACAAAACCTTACCAGACCTCTTCCTTCTCCTTCAATCCTTCCAACACTGGCTCTGAAAGCTCACTCATGTTTTTTTTCCTTCTGTAGCTTGGCAATTAGATATTTTTGTCTATCCTATTTATTAAACATTGATTATTTTCACTTATATATCAGTCTTAGTTCTACAAAATTTTTAATGTTTTCGTGGTTGTGGCTTGTTGACAAACTGCCTATTGGCTTCTGTCTTGGGTTTATCGGCCAACATTCATCTGATGATTTTACTGATGTTTCACCAGCACAAGTGGCTGGCATTGTTAAAGCTTCACCCTCCATTGCTGGTGGAGAACTGGAGCAGAGCTTGGGTCTGCAGACTATATGTACCTGGTGTGCCAAAGTCCAAGGTCTTCTCTGAGGTCATTTCCAGTGCGGTTCTCCTCTTGCTACCTGCAATGGTCGTTTGCTGCATCATGGGAAGCTAGGAACTGTTTACCTAAAGGCTTTCTTCTTTCTTACTGAAGCGATTACCATGTTTTTGCATTTCTATAGCCTCTCTGACACATAAATAAAGGACTTGGAACATTTCATTGAGAAGCTGAAGAAACTAAAACTTGCACCAAACAGCATCCTGGTCAGCTTTGATATTGTTTCCTTGTTTACAAAAGTGCTGCTCAGTGACCCTCTGGAGCACATCGGTTCCATTTTTCTGCAAGACAACACAAATCTCTTTCATGCATATCTCACCATGAGCTATTTCATGTCGAATGGCAATTTCTATGAACAGCTGGAAGGCCTCACCATGAGTAGTCCTCTTAGTCCATTGGTGGCCAACTTCTTCATGGAAAATTTCAAAACACAGGCACTGGACTTTGCAACTTGTAAACATAAGGTGTGGTACAGATACGTAAATGATATTTTTTATGTGTGGAGCCATGGTGAAGAAAAGCTTGGTGACTTCCTAAGACACTTGAGCAGCCTCCATGTCAACATAAAATTTACCATGCAAGAAGAAAAGGACAAGAAACTACCATTTCTAGATGTGCTGGTCAAAAGGGGTGGCAAAAACCTGGGAGACAGTGTGTATCAAAAACTGACACACACGGACTGATATGTGCACAATTTATCAAACCACCATTTTAGTTTTTTCTTGCAGCCCTCTTCCTCCCGGGCCAGAAAAGAGCCATGATTAATACGCTTGTAAAATGTGCAGGACAAATTTGTGAACCACAGCACCTCAGACACGAAATGCAACATCTGGAAAGTGTTCTGAGGAGCAATGAGTACACCACAAGTTATATTAGAAGTGTAACAGAGGCAACACTTGCCGAAGTGACAAATCAGAAAAAGAAATGTCAGGTACGGCCTTTCTGCCATACATTCTCAGAGTGGTGGACAGAATCAGCTTTATATTGGACAAACACAGTGTAAAGATGATTTTCAAACCAACAAAGAAGATAAAAGAGTGTCTTAGATCAGCAAAGGAGAAAAGGGACCCATTTGCAATGTCGAGAATATACCGCATACCATGCACATGCAGAAAAGTTTATGTTGGAATGACTGGATGATCAAGCAACACCAGGATCAAAGAACATAAGTGACATTGCAGGTTGGGGGAGGTGGAGAAATATGCTGTGGCAGAGCACGCAGTTCGTGAGACACAGTGTAGTAAAATTCAACAACATGGAAGTTCTGGCCATAGAGGCTATTCAGAGAGGCTATAGAAATACAAAGACATGTGAATAGCTTCAACAAGAAAGAAGAAAGCCTTAAGGTAAACGGATCCTGGCTTCCCATGCTGCAGCAAAAGACTGTCGTTGGTAGCTAGAGGAGATCTACACTGGAAATGACCACGTGGAATCCCTCGGACATTGGCTCGCCAGGTACATATAGGCTGCAGCTGTGAGTTTGGCTCCATTTCACCACCAGCAATAGAGGGTGAAGCTTTGACAATACCAGCCACTTGTGCTGGTGAAATGTCAGTAAAATAATCAGACGAATGTTGGCTGAAGAACCCAATTAGAAGCCAATAGGCACTTTGTTGGTCTTAGTTCTGCTTCATATAATGTCTGTAGATTAAAATTATTTACATTAGAAAAAAGTTAATGGTATTTTCAATGAACTATTGAGTACCAAATGGGAATACATGCCAATCACAAAAAAACATATTGTGAGACACTGGAAAAACTGACCGTAATACTGAATGTTGAGCCAATAGCAATGCCCATCCCTTCAGCAGCTACTGAAGTGATTATTCCCATAACTGCAAATAGCAGAAATCTGTTGAGCTCCATTGGTAGTCCTATCATTGCGTAGATTATGCTTAGGAATACAAGACTGAGAAAGACCTGCAGAAGAACAAAAGAATTAATATTAATAAATTTTAGTTGTATAGTATTTCAATATAGCATCTATGAAAAACAAACTCAAAATTTGGAATACTAAATTACTTCACAATCATAAAATTATAAAAACTTTGAAACTTCCTGGCAGATTAAAACTGTGTGCCCGACCGAGACTAGAACTCGGGGCCTTTGCCTTTCGCGGGCAAGTGCTCTACCATCTGAGCTACCGAAGCACGACTCATGCCCGGTACTCACAGCTTTACTTCTGCCAGTATCTCATCTCCTACCTTCCAAACTTTACAGAAGCTCTCCTGCAAACCTTGCAGAACTAGCACTCCTGAAAGAAAGGATATTGTGGAGACATGGCGTAGCCACAGCCTGGGGGAGGTTTCCAGAATGAGATTTTCACTCTGCAGCGGAGTGTGCGCTGATATGAAACTTCCTGGCAGATTAAAACTGTGTGCCCGACCGAGACTCGATCTCGGGATCTTTGCCTTTCGCAGGCAAGTGCTCTACCATCTGAGCTACTGAAGCACAACTCACGCCCGGTACTCACAGCTTTACTTCTGCTAGTATCTCATCTCCTACCTTCCAAACTTTACAGAAGCTCTCCTGCAAACCTTGCAGAACTAGCACTCCTGAAAGAAAGGATATTGTGGAGACATGGCTTAGCCACAGCCTGTAAAGTTTGGAAGGTAGGAGACGAGATACTGGCAGAAGTAAAGCTGTGAGTACCGGGCGGAGTTGTGCTTCGATAGCTCAGATGGTAGAGCACTTGCCCGCGAAAGGTCCCGAGTTCGAGTCTCGGTGGGGCACACAGTTTTAATCTGCCAGGAAGTTTCATATCAGCGCACACTCCGCTGCAGAGTGAAAATCTCATTCTATAAAAACTTTGTTACCATTACTGATTAACATTGTATAGTGTGACCAAAAGTAATGAACAACAGTTTCAGCAAAACATTTTCTGGCTATTTGAATATCATCTTGCGATGGAAACCCAGTTCTAAGCAAAGAAGGGAAAGCAGAAAGGTGGAAGGAGTATATAGAGGGTCTATACAAGGGTGATGTACTTGAGGACAATATTATGGAAATCGAAGAGGATGTAGATGAAGATGAAATGGGAGATACGATACTGCGTGAAGAGTTTGACAGAGCACTGAAAGACCTGAGTCAAAACAAGGCCCCCGGAGTAGACAACATTCCATTGGAACTACTGACGGCCTTGGGAGAGCCAGTCCTGACAAAACTCTACCATCTGGTGAGCAAGATGTATGAAACATGCGAGGTACCCTCAGACTTCAGGAAGAATATAATAATTCCAATCCCAAAGAACACAACAACCATCATCACAGTATAAAAAATCAAATGTTACTCACAACATATGCTATGACATGTGAATAATGTTTGATATTTTATACCATGAAGACGGTGTGAAAGCAAAGTTGATATTTAGTCACTTATTAAGCAGCTTATGATGGACATCTATGGAGCATGTCCAAGTACATATTTGCTTTGTCAGTTCTACATAAAAATAGTTTTTTTTTTATTCAAACTGCAGATTTGCTTAGACCACTAATAAATTTTAGCTACAATTCTTCAGTAAATTACATAATAGTAATATAATTCTGATACAGTAAACCAAACAGATTTTATGAGGTATACATATTCTACATACATAAATGAAAGAAAATTTAATTGCAATTATTCTATACCATGGTTACATCATTTTGTGTATATGGCATAAAACAGTCATGTAGGGCATACATATTCTTGCTCCAGTTTTGTTTACATTAATAAAAAATTTCAAAGAAGTAATACTGACCCAAGGTTACATCATTTAAATACAATAATGCTGTTCAGAAGTTACCTCATTTTACTTATCCTTTTCTCTCTCTTCCTGTTTACATCTTTTTTTTTATACTCAGCCTGTTTACTTCAGTTCTTTTCATGTGAAAGAAATTCTCTGATCAAGTTTAAAGGGGTATCTAATAGTAACTGTTTGATCAAATGTTTACACTTAACTTTCGATATGGCATTAGTGCTGAGTGGTGGTAAACATTCATGCTGTGCATTTTTAGTGTGGTGGGGGTGTATAATTTCATTTTTGTTGAATGTATCTTTATGATCCTAAGTGAGGTACAGATTTTCATATAAGTACAAACTGTAGAAATTTAGTATCTTATATTTTTAGAATAAAGGCTTGTAGCTGTCTCTTGTCCTTATATTTCTTATTATTTTGTTTGTATCAGTCAAGGTACCCCATAATTATTCTGATTGCTCTCTTTTGTAATTTGAATATTTCAATTGTATCAGTCAAGTGGCCCAATAAAAGACAATTAAACATCTTTATGACATGGATTAAAAGAATAAATCCATAGAATAGAAAGGCACCAATGTGGAGTTTCAAAAAGGTGTCCTATAAACCACAAGTGTGTAGAAGTCAGCATCTTGTGAAAAACTGGTCACTAGAATTTTATGGTACATAATAACATTTCACATCATGTCAGGAATACCAGTAAAATGGGCTAATAATTTTTTCAATTGCATCAACTTTGTAGTGATATTAAAGGAGAAGTTAAGCATTAATAATAATAATAATAATAATAATAATAAATCAACTACAGGAGTCATACCACACAATATCCACCAGTACATCAATGCAATACAGCTACATCCAAACTTATGTATACAACTACAGAAATCCGTAATTATTGATACATGTTCAATCACACGAAAGTTTCTAAATGCAATATAACATATACCGTACAGTTAAAAGGAAGTCACACTTGATCAAGGTCTGCGTCACTTTCAATTTTTGAGCAGACGTAACGTCTGAGAAAAGAAAGAAAGAAAGAAAGAATAATAATAATAAAAATCTACTTCAATAGCCATTCTCTAAAAACCACCTACATGTGCATGACAGAGGGTACTTTCCATACCTGTTCTACTTGTTACAATAGAAGTTCACTCGCACCCTCTTTACATTACCAAAAATTTAACCAACTTGTCTTTTGACTTTATTCTTTAAAAAAATTGCAACTTACAGTTCCACATGATGATTACCCTACTGCAAAGTTGCTTCCACAATGAGGCATATTATCTCAACAAATTACAGGAATGATGGTACTTCTAATGTCATTAATTTAAGTCAAGCCTTACAAGAAACTTACTAGTCAAGATCACATTCAGTAATATTTATTCCTAGTGATTAGTTTCAACAGTTAAGATTGTCATCATCTGATTTTCTAAAAACTCATTGTACATCCTGTTCCATTATGACTGTATTATACATGCCATGTGGACATTATAGTGGACAGTATGGAGCACACTCCACACAAGTTTGTTAAAAATAAAAACAGGTTTGTCACAAATAAAAATAATTCATTTAAAAAACACATGGTGTAACTAGGTATGTCTACACACATAACATTCCACTGGTGCTTGTTATGTGTTGAATTATATAACAGTGCACATTTGTGCACATGTTTACATTTACATGATGAGTTAATACATCATGGATCCACATTCTTTGAAATGTACAGTTCAACAAGAGTTGAACAAAACCAGCCATTCATAGGAATTAAAATTTGTCTACCTTTGACCGTTCACCGTAAACAATGACTTTGAGCTAATGTAGGCAGTAAACACAGCAGCGAAAAGGTATTAGCTGAGGTGAGTTAGGTTACATGCAGACAGTTTTATGCCACATTTACTCATTGGTTTAGCTCCTCATTGGTGCATTTCTGACCTACGATTATCTGTCACATTTTGTTCAGTTTGACATACCCTACCCAGTTATTAGCTATCAGATTTTTTTCTGCACTTTGCATATAAGATCATCAGCATCACTGGAAAACAATAATATCCTGTTTAGTGTAGTTTACTTGCTTTAATGATAATGTACTAAGTTAGTGCGGAAGTTTAGTCTTCCCATCTCAACAGTTTCTAAGTGGCTGGTGATGTGGAAATCTGTCAGAAGATACAGAGAGACCTAACAGATTATACATTTAAACCTCAAAAATGTTGGCCGTTCACCACAACAATGCTGTAACTGCTATCCATAATGATAAAAAATCATAATACATATAGCTGAAAAGTTGTATGTGTTAAATATTTTATAAGTTTCAATATAGTAGTGCAATACTTCATGTGATTCATGTGATTTTCATTTGAATGTGACAGAAGTTCAAAATATTAGTGCAGTAATGGAATTTCATTATTTTCTAGGAAGGAATTCTCTACTGTCAGTTTTCATGTGAAGATGTATTGGCCAATGATAACATGTAACTCTTCTGGAGATTTTACACTCTTGTTTATGACAAGCAAATACAATTTTTGTCTTTCCAGTGCATTGAGATAGCTGTTATGAAGAGACAAATGGAATAAACTATGTCTCAGCACTATTGATAACTTACCAGTATAATAATTTGCCATTAGATATTGGGAAGGTTTTGTTAAAAAACACTGCATAATTTTTTGCACATTACACTTCACAGGTTGACAAATTAAAGAGCATTTTGCCCATAGAATACAAAAGACGAAAGTATTCCAAAATGCCTCACAGCACCTGGTATCATGACAAAGGCTTGTTGAAGAAATATACTGAATCATTCCAAGACAAGAAAAGTAATGTGCTACTTTTTAAATTGTAAGCAAGTGTAAAAAATAACTCCTTTTTCGGAAGAAGTACCGTGGAGTAAATAGCATTGAAAATATGTACACAGATATTTTGAGAGGCAATTTGAAATTAAAATTAGATGTACCAAGGTCAGATGTGTATTGATATAAGGACAAACTTTTTATGCAGATGATTAATGTAAATTTTGCAGACGGAATTAAAAAAGCTGAAACAGGAATATCACCATGTCAGGGGTGAAGCAGCAAAGAAAATACTTGCCACTGATACATATGGGAAAAAGTGAAACCACAGGTAATATTGATCATACAATGTAAGCTTTCACGGCCGGTATTGTCTTCACTTAAAACTTCCGGGCTGATAGGCCGTGGTCGAAGTATAAAACACTCTCCTGACGTTTCGTCTCCGACTGCGGGAGACATCCTCGGAGGTAAAGCGCAGTCGGAGACTCCCGCAGTCGGAGACGAAACGTCAGGAGAGTGTTTTATACTTCGACCATGGCCTATCAGCCCGGAAGTTTTAAGTGAACACAGGTAATATTGTACATCAAATGTATTTACAATTATGAATATGGACAACCATCAGTTATATAATGAAATGACAACAATGTAAATTTGTGCCAGACCGGGACTCGAATCCAGATTTCCTGCGTATAGCGACTGGTCTCCTTACCATTTGGCTATCCGAGAATGACCTACAGCCAGACCCAAACTTCCATATGTCATTAAGCATGTGTCTGCAATCTATACTTGTACATCCATTATGTATTTTCCCTTACAGGGGAGACATTTTACTTAAAAGTTGCTTGCCCATTGTTGATGGATAAATATGATATTGCAGTACCTGTGTTGTTATGAGTTACAATGCAAACTTGCTTTGGACATGCATGCATGTTAATGACATTTGGAAGTTTGGGTCTGGTCATGAGTCATACTTGGATAGCCAAATAGTAAAGTGACTGCTCATGATAAGCAAGAAATCTGGGTTTGAGTCCCAGTCTGGCACAAATTTTCGTTGTCATCATTCCATTATACAGCTGATGGTTGTTTATATTCATAATTGCAAATATGTATTTCATAATGACTGTATTTGCCACAGTACCTGTACCTTCAGACATACATACTGCCTGTTTCTTCAGACGTGCACGCACGTCTGAAGGTACTTTGCATCATAATTGAGAATAACACAAGCACTGCAACATCATAGGTAATTTTGTGACTTTGTTCATCAATCTTCAGCAGGTACATTTCTGTCTACAGATGAATCATTCTTCTTTAATTCATCAACAGTAGTACTCTTGGTACTACCTGGCAATACCTAATACTGGGAGCAACACTGCTTCATGTGTCTTTGGTATGAAAGAAATCTGAAGGAAGTTCAGGAGGGACATCTTCATTCATTCTGAAATATCTTCTAACACATTTCGCTTCATCCCCTGATGGTGAAGTTTGGGTTCTGATAATCTGATTTGACCATTACACTGTGCACAACAACTGGCAAATGATTATCTTTTTTCAAAATCTGATTATCTGTGAACATTTCACTGCTGTACACCTGAAATTCCTTGTTACATACAGTGCATAGTGTCCTACCATATAATAGAAATTTTGTTCTTATAGGGAGGAAAAAAAGTCATTTCGTATATATCGCCCAGATGATTGTATTCCAATCAGGGCCAATGCCAAAGATACTCATGCAGAATAACTGAGTATGTCTGGCTACAATTTTTTTCTGATGACTCTGGTTTTCTGATGACTCTGATTCTCAAATGGGATAATAAAGTCATAACATCACGCAGCTATGGGTTTTTCAAAGCATTGCAAAGAAGCTGAGAGGTACAGGGAAAGGAAATCTTCCCTCTCTAACATTTCACTTTTCACTATCTTCTACAGTAAACTTTTGTGAATCAAAAGGGCCAAGAAGAAAAACTTATATGATATGTACCAGCACATCCTAGCTGAAAAACAGTATTTCTCTAAGTAACTGTCAAGTGAATTTAACAAAAACAATCAGTCCAGATCACAAACGATGTTCATTTATTGGTAACCAGTTTCAGTCATAGGAAGTCCATCTTCAGGCCAGCATGTATGAAATTGACAAAGTAGGCCAGGAATAATACAACTATTCACCTTATACATGGTGTGCCAGGAGGAAAGGAGGAATGGTCGGTATTCAGGAACATGGCAGGAACAATCAATTTAAGCAAAAAGTCTAGCAAACATGGCCTCTAACTGCATACCTTAAGAGCTGTGAGCACTTTATCATCATCGAACTATGAAACAAATCTCTTCTAATGTAAGCTCTTTACTTTCCATATTTTGAGAGGTGGCAGTATGGACCAAAACAAGAAAACAATATTCAGTCAACATAGGCTCTAAACTGCATACCTCAGAGCTATGAGCACTTGTTCATCTTAGCTACTGTGAAACACTTCTCTTCCACTAAACAAGTACTCATTGGTCTTAAGGTATGCATTTTAGAGTCCATCTTTACTAGACATTTTTTCTTGTTTTGGCCTATACTGCTTCCTCCAAAAATATGGAAAGCAAATAGCTTGCAGTAAAAGAGATTTTTTTCACAATATTAAAGGTGAAGATGAAGATGAGGAAGTGCTCTTTCATTATACATTTTAGAGCCCATTTTACTGGACTTTTTTTGCTTCAAATGGTTGTTTCTGTTATGTCCTTGAATATTGGCCATTCTCCTGGGACAAATTGTATAGTGTTAAGTAAGCAACACAATTACAAAATAAAAGTGCAAGATGTATACACCTATTGGCGACACATGGAGCTGATATGCAGAGCCATTATATGCTCTAACACAGTGGTACTAGCTAACAGGCACCTCCTAGCATGTACAATGCCTCCAGGCATCACCAATGGGTAATATACATCCTGTAATTTTATTTTATAGCTGTGATACTTACTTAATGCTTATAAGGTGAATAACTGCATTTTTCCTGGCCTGCTTCATTAATTTAACACTTTTATATTTGTCTGAAGATTATCTTTCTATGACTGAAGCTGGTTACCAAAAAATAAACACAATTTGTGAACTAGACTGGTTGCTTTTGTTAAATTATGAGAAAAGATAACTGCTATTGCAGTTATGAATTTCAAATTATTCACAAGTGAATAGTGGATTTGTATATGTGTTTGGTTAAACCTATTGACTGATTGATTGATTGAGGACTGAAAACATAATGCTGAAGTACATGTTTAGCACAATTGCAACAGTGATGGTGTTAAATTTTACAGTATCTTCTGCTGCTGCTTGTACAAATTTTTATTCCAAAAGACATTATACATATAATTTATTTCTATAATTCGTATCTACAATCGCAAAAATTGTCATCATATAATCACTTTCAATCCATAGTGACAATTTTATTGTCTGTTTAAAATATAATATCCTACCAGGTTTTGAACAGATCTGAACATGGTCACTGTGGGCCAACGTCTATAGTCTGACACCAATCTTTGTGATCATAGACTTGAATTAAAGAAAAATTCTATATATCCTGTATTACTATTTTTATTTGAGACTATGTCACAGCTTGTAAAATATTGTGTGTTTTGACCTGTTTTGCTGTATTTTCTGAAAATGAGATTTCTATTTCTGTAATGAGTAACACTGAAACCTCTATGTGTTTCAGCAGTACAATGTTTTAACTGCATAGATACAAAGTCTTTCATCTAATAAAATTAAAATAATCATATTCTTTCAAAGTTATGTAAGAAATGGAATAATAATTGTTGCTAAAAATATGCAGACTGGCATTTTACCACATATATACTGCCTGTATCAAGAAAGCCAAAATAGGTAGGCATCAGTTGTTTGGTCTCCTCTAAAATTTGCCTTTTGTTAGGTACAGTGTTATTTAGGTGAATGGTTCAGTTGTCAATTTATCTGATATGAACAAATGATGAGGGAACAGTGCTACTGAGTGTGGGGTCCAGTATAATTTAAATGTGAAGCAAAATGTCAAAATGTTAAAAATGTTAAAAAATAATACTACAATAGTAAAGACTGCAAATACACCTAATAAATATATATTTAGGTGGAAACTTAGAAGCCCTGTGAAATGGGGTATAAATAAATAAATTAAATGAAAAATTAATACCAAACTGTTGTGTTGGCAGAAGAGCCAACACCATGTTACTAGAGGAAGCCGAAATTCATGCGTTTTAGCTCACGCAGGCTGGCGTGAGGAGGGAAGAACTATACTGACGTGAGGTCTGAAACATGACAAGGAATTAGAATTCAGAGAGCGGACGTAATTCATTTGATACTTAACTTTAATCCATTAATGATGAACGTCGCTCTTGACAGTACATGATTCACAATATTGTCTGTTCAGAATTCATTCTAATTACTGAATATGGCGCCTTGCTAGGTTGTAGCAAATGACGTAGCTGAAGGTTATGCTGCACTGTCATTTCTGCAAATGAGAGCGTATGTAGGTAGTGAGCCATCGCTAGCAATGTCGGCTGTACAACTGGGGCGAGTGCTAGGGAGTCTCTCGACTAGACCTGCCATGTGGCGGTGCTTGGTCTGCAATCACTGATAGTGGCGACACGCGGGTCCAACGTATACTAACGGACTGCGGCCGATTTAAAGGCTACCACCTAGCAAGTGTGGTGTCTGGCAGTGACACCACACAAACTATGTAATCAAAAAATACTTCTTACAAGAGTATGACAGTGCATAGTCTCAGTATCATCAGCTTATTAGTGCTGTGAATTTGACCTGAAGATGGTTGCAAGGAACAGCTGAAACTGATTATAGTGTAACTAGCTTCTGATTTGATCTCTTCATCTCAGACTTGCACTTTCAACTAGTATCATCTGTAATTTGATCTGGATAATCCAATATCTGTCTTCCTCTATAGGACCCTGTAGTACCATTCTGTGATGTCATAGCAGGTGCATTATTATCGTGTCCCTTGTTGTAGATAGTGTTTTCCACATATTCTGTCTTTCACCGATTCTACTGGGTACTCCTCTTGTCCTATCTCATCAACCCGCTTAATTTCCAACATCCTTCAGTAACACTGTATGTCAAATGTTTTGACTGTTTTCTTCCCACTTTTTACAACAGTATTTTGTATATGTATTAACATACTGAAAAATGAAATTACTCAAATAATATTTTTTTTATGTTGTTCTACTTTATCAAGTATCTCTGCTTCAACTTATGTAGTTCCTTACTTTCACTTTTATGTTTCTGCACTAATATCTACCTGTAATCTTCAACACCACAATCTACAATTGTTGCTGAGTCATGTTTTGTGTTTACACTATCATATACTTGTTTCATGATGTATATATCACTGTTATTGCTATGGTTAAAAAACTTGGATCACTCTCAGTGCTCAGTGCTCACCATTAGAAGTTAAGAGTTGGTGAATTTAGCTATAAATAGCTATAGAGACACCTTATAGCTGTATAACAACATTATGAAAGGATAAATTGCTACTCACCACATAGAATAGCCATTGACTTACAGACAGGTACAATGAAAAGGATGCTACCAGTATTCAGCTGTAGGACTAAGTCCTTCATCAGATGTAGGAAACACACACATTCACTGAACACAACTCATGCACTCATGAGAACTGCCATCTCTATGCCCAATTACAACTGCATATGGGGCAAGCACCAATGTTTGTTGGGGTGGATAATGGGGGTTCAGAAGAGGTGTGGGCCAGGGAAGAGCAAGTATAGCAGGGTGTTGGGAGTAGATGCTAGTGCTATCTGTGAGAACATGCAGGGATGTGGTGGGGACAGGTTAGGGAATCTAGGTGCAGCATTAGGAGGCTGTACTGGTGGGTGGGTGGATGGGAGAAGAGAGAATAGAGAAGTAAAAAGGACTATGCAAGTGTGTTTGTGGGATAGCACACACACATTCTATCTCACCAATGCTCCTGCATAATCCTTTTCCCTTCTCTACTACTCTTCCTCTTTGTGGTGAGTAGCAATCTACATTTTGTTGTTATTCCTTCCTGGATTTTCCATTTTTATAGTTGTATGATCAGCTTCATTTTTTCTTAGTAAGTTTAAAGTACTGAATGCATACTGTGGCTGAAAATCAAGTAAGATCTATTAAATTTAAGTACAGACATAATGAAAACAAGGAAAGAGAAAGTGAAAAAGGAAACCATCTGAATAGACATTTAACATGTTGATTATCTGCTCTTCAATATTACTACATGAAATAGTGTTATTTACAAGTACTTTAATTTCTTATTATGTATCATGGCAATTGTAATTAAAGCATAGAAACCACAAAATTGGGAAAATTAATTGCTCACCTGCAGATGACTGATGGGTGATACATAGACACTTACAAGATCACATGTGTTATGCCCCACTCATCAGTCATCTGCAGATGAATGGCTGAATGCTTAATTTTTTATTCTATTAAACTTAGTTGAAATATGCAGGGTTTTTATTATAGAATACATTTAAATGAAACAAAAACTTTGTCTTACCACAGACGGTAAACTAATTAGTTGAAGTGCCATATAGTATGGGTGAAGACTGTACCAGCCATTTAAGTGCTCCTTCATCACTAGCTTTGCCTCAATGGGAACTGTTAAAATACAAACAGCATGTATAAGAACTAAGATGTACTAAAAATGTCAGCTGAATTACCTATTATGTCAATATACAATGAAATACACAATGTGGCTTAAGATCTCTTGGTAGCCACGCAACTTTAAGTTATGCATATAAGGATATATAATGGGAAACACTATGCATCATTGTAGTAGACATGATTGTAGGTTAGAATAATATGAATCAGATATGACTATGATGACAAGTTAGATACATAATTGGTACCAGAGTTGAAGTCTTTCATCAACATACGTGTGTGAGACATGGTAGGTGAGTCAGGTGGACATGTGCTCTGACAGATAAGTGGTAACTACTTGGCCACATCTCACCAACACTCACTATAGTGTACTGAATGCTGACTCCAGTAACACAACATCCTAGTACCTATACAATAGCCCAGTGCTTTATTCCTGCTTACATTTCTGGAGTTTAGGGAATAGAATGTTTGCATCAGCTGTGTGATTTATTCCTTATTTTCTGTTGGTGTCAACTGTAGTGACATCTTCACAAGAGGAAGAAAAGCTGTACATAAGCTGCAACTGAAACTGATAGAAAATAAAGAATAAATTATACAGCAGATGACAAATGCGCATTCTTCAAATACCTGACAGCTGAATGAAATCACGTCATTAAACAGGTAAATTCATGGACTTGCTAATTGGTTTTACAGATTTTGGCTCACAACAACTTTGGCTTTATATTAGTTTCTCATTTAAACACCATTTCTTTATCATATGGCACATGGAAGAAAATGTGTCCCATTAATTAAAAGTATAACATGTACAAGATGTAGGACATTAAAATGCATGTAAAACATAACAATAATGTAACTAACAATTGATGATGATAATAATAATAACAAAACTACCATACAGTTCAAAGGCAGACATCTAAGTTGTTAATACAATCAACTGTATTTGTGAAGCATATTATCATATGTACTTTGGTTGAGCCTGATGTTGTTAATTGTTGACAACATCTTATTTCATAGTTCAAACCAGCAACTTGGTAGTTACACATATTGTGGTCTAAAGTTCCTGTTGGTCTGCTTGGGTTCATATCTGTCTCCACTTATTTATTGGTTTGAAATCAGTGGTTATCATGTTTTCAGCTGTTTGTATATCAGACATTCCCAAATGTAGTCTATTCCATCATATATCATTGATATCCATATTTGAATCTTATTGAATTTCTGATTAGCTACCATTAATACAAAGTTGACTCTTGATTTGATGAAGGTCTTGTTAATGGTGTTGCTGATATAATTAGTGATAAGAAAATGAAAACGATCAACTTTACATTGGCAAATCATAGGAGAAGGAAGTTAACTGCTTACAAGCACCAATGATCTTGTTACTCCAAGATACTACAGTGACTGGAAAAGGTTTATTTGGGGAGGAGAGGTTGAGAAAATTTATAAGACTCCAAAAAAAGTCAGTGACGTGCAAAAATTGGCAACTTTTTAAATTCACAGAAATTTGAATATTTGCACTTATCAAAATGTAAAAATGTAATATTCTTTGACTGCATTAACAATGAGACACAGCTGGAATCAGTTAACTCATAAAAACACCTGTTTGTAACAATTTGTGGTGTATGAACTGGAATGATTCCATATGTCCAATGATAAATATAACAGGTGCCATATTTTGATTCATTGATAGGATGCTGGGAAAATGGGGTCAGTTCATAAATTATATTGCTTTCAGAACATTCATGTGACTTATCACAGATTTTGACTACCTCTTGTCATGTCCTGAAATGAGGAATGCCATACCCACTATCCTTCCCACCCCTCCCATGTTGATATTCTGCTGCCCACCAAAACTACACAATATCCTTGCCCATTCCTACACAACCCCTACTCCCAATCCCTTGCCTCATCACACATTTCCTCTAATAGTCCTGGATGCAAACAAGACCTGTCCCATACGTGCTCCCACCACCACTTATGCCAGTCCAGTCACAAGCATCACCTGTCTCATATAAGGCAGGCTACCTGTGAAACCAGTCATGTGATGTACAAACTAAGCTGCAACCACTGTGCTGCATTCTAAGTGCAAATGACAACCAACAAGCTGTCTGCTACATGAATGGCCACTGACAATCTGTGGCCAAGAAACAGCTGGACCACTCTGTTGCTGAGCATGTCACCTGACATGATGTTCTTCATTTCAATAACTTCTAATTATCTTGTGTCATCTGGATCCTTTCCACAAACACCATCTTTCTGAACTGCACAGGTGGGAACTCTCCCTGCAGTATATCCTACATTTCTGTAACCCTCCTGGCCTCAACCTTCATTAGGCATTGTCCTTACCCTTCTAGCCCCTTCCCTGTTCCCTTTCCAGCAACACACAGCCCTCTATTCCACCAACACACCCTCAGTCTTTTTCCTTCTCTTCTTTCTGCTACCCCTGCCCCCCTCCACCCCTTCCCCCACCTGCCCTCCCCCACCAGTCCCCCCTTCCTCCCCAGCCCCATGCTCTCTGTCTAACCTCCCAACTGATCCTAACTGCCCTCACACTCTCACTACCTCATCCCTATATTTTCCAAGCAGCATTTTACCGTCCCCTCTTCCATCATGCACTGCTGCTCACAGTCCGGCCTCAGTAGCCAGATACTGTGGTCATAAACTGGACTAAAGGGGATTCTGAGCATATATGGAAAAAGAGAGTGTGAATGGTTTGTCTGATTTGTGGAAGAGCATCATGGAAATGATGAAAATCCTGAGTTTGTAGATGCTAGAAGATAAATGGCAGCCAGCTTACGAAATTCCAAGAAAGTATTAATTGGATAATCTAGGAATATACCAGCCCCCTAACACTCACACAGGCACACTAAAGACAAGATTAGACTAATTACATAGGTATTTAAGCAATCATTCACGTTACACTCCCCATGCAAATGGAATGGGAAGAAACTCTTTACTGGTACAGCGGTAAGTATCCTCTGCTATAAATTTCACAGTGCTTTGCAAATTACATATGTAAATGACCTATGCATCATCTCGCTACCTCCTAATTGATCCAATCACTTGTATGAGTCATTACTGGGAATCGTTGAAACCTACTGCAGAACATGGTGTGCCACACAATACCATGCCGTCTGGATACTGCCTGAACATTATAGGCCTACTGGATGGAACCTAAAGCAGATAGAGAAAAATATTCTTTTTCTGCCACCCACCAACATGTGAACACACATTGATTATTGTTATAGCTACTTATTTTACTCATACTTCTTGTTCTTCCCTATCATTTATATTTGTCCTCTTTCATTCTATCTCCATTTCTTACCATTTTTTCTTCGACCTATTTCTTTGTTTTTGTCATGTTAGTCTCATTTGCACAAATTTTCTTTTCCTTTAAGCTGTAACTGTTCTTTCTGTCATTATAAACTTCTTGTCTTTTCAGATCTCACTTTTTATTGGCTTTTCATCACAAACTGCCATATCACCTGGACACACTGTGTCCTTCTATACAGATTTAAATGTGGCTTTCCCATTACATACTTGCAAAGTGTGTAGAGTGAAACTTTGAATAACAACTTACTAATGAGATCTGCAAGAAAAATAATAACAATGAAGTAACCTAAAATATCAGTTTATACTTACATATTATAGCTTGCACCATACACCATGTATAAGTGTGGAAAAGAATAACTGCTACACAGAATTTCAAATGCTCAAACATAAGGCTGCCATCATTGGCCCGTCTGAAGAATACCAGTCCAAGGAGGAGAGCACACATCAAATGGTGAAATACCTGTATTGTGATGGCTACCTGAAACAAGTGGTTGGCAATATGAGGTAAATGTACTCATACTTTTTAGTCTAGATACAAAACATAGGTGACAGTATTGAACTACTGTTAACAGACATTGTGTGGACACTTTATCATAGCAGTTTTACATAGGTAGGGGTGTATTTTTAAATATGGTTGGTTAAGATATCTGTATAAGTCATGCCTTTAATATGTTGTTTATGGCACTTCCAATATCACCAAGCAATTGCAGTAGCTAGATAATCTTCAACTCCAAAGCTTGCTCTTGTTAATATTAATAAGAAACCACCACAGCTCAACTGATACATATTTATTATATCATGACCCATCTCATTTGGAAGATCATCCATCATCAGACTGTCTGCAATTGGACAAAACAACAATTAGGATGAAAGCTATATTAACTTATGCATATAGATGACATGCAACCCACACTGCCAACAGTCTTCATAACAAATCCCTAAAGTGTGGTTGCAATTCCATTACCAGTACTTGGAAGTGTAGTTATATAATGGTAAAGGCAAAGTGTGGACATGACTACTATATAAACACTCAATTAATGTCCTGGCAGAAGCATGGTGAGTAGTGAGTGCAGCCAGCTTAGCATGCTGTCTACAGGCTAGTGTACGGTCTATACATTAAACTGTCCAAACAGGGCCACTTCATAAGAGAAATACACTCATAAACATACAAGTATAATCCATCAAAATCATTACAAATAAAGACGATAATCTTAATTACAAGAATGCCATTCAAGTGTAAAAGGTACCTCACAGTTGTTCAAATGATTTGCAAAAATTTATAGAAACAGAAGGAGACAAACCAATCCTGCACAATAAAGAGGAACAAATGTCAATTCTTACACACAGTTGTATCATTAGACAGATGATACAGTAAGTGACTGACTTATTGTGCATAATTGTTATGTTCTTCTTTTGTTTATTGCATTTTTGCAAATGGTTTGAATAACTATGTGGCTTCTTTTACACTTTATTGTGAATCCTGAGATTAAGGTTATTGTCTTCATTTGTAATGTTTATGAATTCCACAGTTGATAAGTCATACTCAACAGATGCCAACCAGTATGTTTATGTGTGCATATCTCTTGTGGAGTGGCCCTATGTGTACAGTCTATTGTACACAACATGCCAAGTTGGCTGCACTCACTACTTACTGTGCTTCTATCGTGCCATTGACTGAGTATGTATATGGTTGTCATGTTATAGAATTTATCTTCATCATTATGTAAGATAACTAGATTTTTTTAAGTAATGATACCAACATAACACTGTGCTGATTTGTTATGAAGGCTGTTGGCAGTGAGTGTTGCAAACCAGTTATATATGTAAGTTACTATAGCTTCTATCCTAATTTTTGTTTGTTTGTTTGTTAAACTGCAGGTAAGCTGATGATGCTCTTTTGAACAAAACTGGGTGTGACATAATAAACATGTATTGACACAGTTATGGTGATTTCTTATTAACATTAAATTGAAGTAGCTATTCTCAGTTGTTTTGTGTACACTGATTTGCTTTTTTATGTTGCTTGTTTTATTTTCTCAGTGTTGCTCCAAGTACATCATGGTATTAGAGTATGACTCTCACAATACCTACAACAATCGGTGATCACTTTCACCGTGTGGCAGTTCTGTTTCAAAGATGCACAAATCAAGGATGCAGCCTGTCAGGCTGTGAGAAGGAGGTGGCACTTGTTCTACAGCAGCACTCCTCTCCTCATGGGTAAGTCCATCTATATTTACATTTGCAGCCTTCATCACCAAGTGTCTGCATTACCATATGGCTACATGATTAATTGAAAGAAAAAAAAAATTCTCTTCAGAATGTTGGAAGCTTTTCCAAAATAACTTGTGGACACACTCTGCACTGGACTCATTTCATAATAAGATGGGACTGAAGCAGAGTGAAGGTCACAATTTAACACATCAATGACAACAAAGCATTGGCTTAGCTGAAGGAGGACTGGGGAAAGAGATCAGATGTCTTCCCTAGCTAAGAAAGCATTCTAGCATTTAGGTTAGATAATTTAAAGATAAATAATATTAACTGGGAAATACGTCCTCCTGTTCTGCAACATTTTACACACAATTCATAATTTTTCACACCACCAGCAAGCTGGAACATGACCAAACAAATACAATTTTGCAGAGTGCTGGAATTGTTTCCTACTGAATATTAACGTATTCTATCAAGTGCTGATGGAATATTCAGTTATGTAATTTACAGATTTCACAAGGTTTTTTAATTGAATTACCAAATGAATTTTTATCAAGGTTCTCTGCAACATGAATAAAATAATGCCTGAACAAAAGTGTCACCTCACTTAGTGGATAGACCTGAAGACAGATGACCATTGAAATTGAGACTGGAGGAGTGATGGGAAGAGATTAGAAAATAATCTCTCTTCCTAACACGAAGGCCTTTAAAACAAAATAAATTTTGGTGTGGAATTCAATAAATTTTAATGGAAGGTGAATACTGAAGGCAGACAAGGCAAATGATCAATAATAGCCCATAAATCTTTAAAATGTTTCCCACACTTTTCTCTCCATTGCTTGAAACAGAGGTCAAGTTTTTATGTAGGCCAATGGCTGACCTAATTTCATTATATTACAATAAACCAAAACAACTTAAAAACAGTCACAAAGAATTTGTCTACTACAAGTATCACTAACTTGGGGTTTCTTTCATTGGAGGAAGCAGCAGTGTGGCATACTGTACAGTGCCTGGCAGGACATCATAAGCTTGTTATTCAAAAAATCTTTGGGGGAGTGAGGATCAAGCAGAACTGTTATGCTGTGTGTGTGGCTGCAAGTATTTCTGACAGACATCCACCTGACAACCCTTTCTGCAGTACCTTCCAACCCACAACAGTCAGAGAGCAGACTTTACACCAAAATGATGTCAGAATCTGTGCACAGTGGCAGATGCCACATGGCAGGCAAAGACATCACAGTGTGTTGGAGCAGTGCATTCTCTGAAGCTTCTCCATTCACTGCCACTTCATCTCCAGAAAATGATAACAACACACATTCCCAGTCAGATGTGGCTGCAATTAACTAGAACACCCAGCAACCATAAAGTGAAGTTTCTGATGTGGTTGGTGGCACAGCACATGACACAGACCCCTGGTGTGTGAGCATTGATGATTTACGTGATGAGACATTGATAAAGATCTTCTCTCACAAGTGTTTCAGACAGCTAGCAGATTGGTTACACAAAGTATTTTATCTTTGAAGAAGACTGTCCAAGATTAGGAGTTATGTGGTGACAAGGAATACCTTATCAGTTCTTGCACAGCTGACCAGGAAGCAATACAGACCTTCTGTGAAGCCCCAAAATAGCATAAAGTATGCATGTGGCACAATGCCAGACCCTGGATCTTCCATATGCTCTACAACAAATCCCAGAGAACCTTAGAGCTGCACCTGCATGCCATCCAGAAACTCAAATATGAGTTGCTAAATAACTTGGTTAAGAAATGCTCCACAATACAGATGTTGAATATATCAAATGAACTCTTGAATTATGATAAATTTTCAGAGGCATTGTCACATCTAGAACACCTCTGTGTGCTGTAGCTGGTAGCATATCCTGATGTAAAGCATCATATGTGGTGACCTCCTGTGCTGTGACCTTTGAGTGATAGATGCTCACAACAAGCCAAGACTGAATTTGGGTGTATGTATGTCAATATGGAGGATCTAAGGTACTTTCTGAATGCCAAGAGGAACACCCTAAGCCCATCCACATGAAAGGCAATGGCTGGAAAAAAGTGTGTCCTTCCATTGCTGACAGTCTGTGCTAACATTGACACATCACAACTTAACTACCTCAACATAGTCTGTGATGAAGTGAAGGAGGCATTTACTATGCTGGGAAACATGAAGAACTTGTAGGAATTTATGATGTCTATCTTGCTTGGCACAGCTGCTCTGGCTTTTAGGGCCACTGGGCTGCTGGAACTGAGATTTCTGTATCTGTGGTGTGGATTGGGCCTGGAAAATCACAAGTAATTGCCATCAGCTTGCCATGATGCTCCAAACATTATCAGTTGGAGAGAGATCCAGTGACCTCTGTAAAGGGACACCGTTTTTACTTTTCGTTAACAGAAGTAGTCAAAACCAGAACTAATTTTCGAATTTTGGACAGATCAGTATTATATCAACTGTTTATCTGAAAAATTTTGTGTAATTGTACACACAATATATTATTTTTCACATTAAAAACTATGAAATTGAATTAATTTACTTTCATTGTTACAGTCAACATGTACTAGCTCTGTACGTACAGTTAAAATTATTTTTTTTAGAAACATTTCAAATTGCAAATCATTTGGCACACTCAAAATTTCTATTGTTAATTAACAATCTGATACCGTTTGTAATGTTTATTTCTGGATTCATTTCTAAATTAATAGAAATTAATTTGTCTAGAAAATTTTCTTATTACTGCAGAGTGAGGAAGTAGTAGTGGGCATGCCTCTGATGTGATCAGATGTGTTTTTGTATTCTGGAAGAACAACATACTTTTGGCTTTGTTAAAGTGAAAATTCAAAACACAATGTGATATAGTAAATAGTGAAGCAAATAAACATAAAAAAAATCTGCACAGGCATTCATCAAATTTATTTATGTCAGTTGGGACATGAGAATCTAAAATGTGAAAATTTCAGCTTCAAGAATCAGACCCCTAGCCATGAAGAACTGGAGACAACTATGAGAAAAGAAGATAAGTAAAAAAAAATATTGTAAATCTTCCTCCTCTCATATTTTTTAAAAAGACTTTACCATCAAAAATAGTGGAGACGACAACAAAAGAGGGAGAGGTAGATTACAAGTAGTGGCATTGTCCAGGATCAGTTGTCTGTTGCAGGAAGAAAGTACTTTATTGCATTTACCATTTATGTATGAATGAATTTCCAATGACGTAAGGACAGAAAACTGAGGGCTGCCCAACAAGCAAATCATATCAATAGTAATGATGAACTACCAACAATGACCAACAGGATAGAATGAAAGACAACTTTGCAACTACAAGCAGGGACATAAGAAAGGAAAGATAAGTACAAACTATTTGTGAAGTTAATTTGTTTGTGGACTCGTGTGCTTGTTAACAAAATGCATAGGGACAAGGGTAGGAGTGAGGCAGAAGGGTAAGCCATAGGATCCAGTCAGGACTTTTCTGAGCTGAGGGAAATTGTAGTCAGCAGAGAAACAGGAAGAACTGATATTTTGCAGTTAATTTTTGCAAAAATAGTGGAAACAAAGACAGATAACAATAGTAAATAAGACAAAGTGTAAGATCAAGTAGACCAACTTAGTAGTCAAGTTTCAGAGGTAAAAAATGGTTTGCCAGAGGGGTTAAAAAGTGTGAATGAAAAAGTTTTAGAAAATAGATTTATTGTTTTGGAAAATGAGTTGATAGCTGAGTCAGTGAGACAATCAAAAAATGTTGATGATGTCAGAGTTGAGCAGAAGGCCATAGCAGAAAAATGGAACTAAACATCACCAGTTTAAACCAACAACTTTTAAATATTGAAAACAGTATGCAAAATAATGTAATTGTTTTAGATAAAAAAATTCAGTAGTTTAGGAAAATTGCATCCTCAAAAGTCTGTGTGCAAACAATGGTATTCCATGGTCAAACACTCCTATCAAAAATTCTCCATCAGACAATTTATGTCCAGTGGATTTTCTGCACCACTGTAGACATAGTTTTGTGTCAGGCACGAATGACAACCAAAAAACTAAATTTCTTAAAAGATTTCTTGAAGCCAAAGCTCTTCCATGGGTAATTTAAGTCAGTGGGAAAAATATCAAAGTTTTGAGAAAAATTTTTAAATGAATTTTGGTTTGAAGCTGAACATGAGAGAATCAAAAGTGAATTTTTCAATGGTCCTAATTATAGGAGTAGAGATGGTACTTTGAAAGAGTTTTGTAAGAACCACCTTAAAAATTTAACACGCCTTCACAAACCATTTGACGAAATTTCAATTGCACGATAAGTCACACAGATTTTAAGGCCGTAAATTCAACTAAATACTTAGGGGTTACAATTACAAATAACCTAAATTGGAATGATCACATTCATAATATTGTGGGTAGAGCAAACGAAAGACAGTGATTCATTGGCAGAGCACTTAGAAGGTGCAACAGGTCTACTAAAGAGACTGCTTATGCCAAGCTTGTCCCCCATTTTCTGGGGTATTGCTGTGCAGTGTGGGATCTGCATCAGGTGGGACTGATGGATGACATCAAAAAAGGTCAAACAAGGGTGGCTCGTTTTGTACTATTGTAAAATAGAGGAGATAGTGCCACAGACATGATATTTGAATTGGAGTGGCAGTCATTAAAACAAAGGCTTTTTTTGTTGCAAAGGGATCTTCCCAAGAAATTTCAATCTCCAGTTTTCTCCTCTGATTGCAGAACATTCTGTTGGCACCCACCTACGTAGAATCATCACAATAAAATAAGAGAAATCAGGGCTCACAGAGAATAATTTAAGTGCTCATTTTTCCTGCATGCTGTTCGAGAGCGGAACAGTAGAGAGACACCTTCAAGGTGGTTCATTGAACCCTCTGCCAGGCACTTTATTGCAAATAGCAGAGTAATCGTGTAGATGAAGACCTTGATTGATGCACTTATAAGGAGATCACCAGAAAGGTTGTAGTGGGATTTAATACACAGATCTAACAACTGTCTTGAAGAATTTTTATGATATATTGGCAGGCCGGATAGCGCAACAGAAAGAAGTGTTTACGGTACCATAATAATTGGAATGATAGAAATCACAACAGGAGTAATCACAGAAACAGAGATAATGGTAACTTCTATCAGGATCAAAGTGTCAACAGAGAGAGAAATTTTGAACATCAGCAAGATATGAATAATAGGGATAACCATGGAAATTGTAATAGAAGAAACAATCATGGAAGTAGCTACCCAGGAAATGGCAGTTTGCCTCAGTGAAGACCCAAAATTTTGGGTCGAGGAAATACAAGAAGCACAGGACCCCAAAGTTACACTTGCAATTAGACAATAATAACAATGTTCATGATATGGCATATGTATCTGAAATTGATCAGAAGGACTATCAGATTTCTCATTTCTGTTTTGATCAAAAGTTTTGGGATACCATAGTTAATTATGGTGATACAGATGCTAATCACAAACCAGGATGTGAGAGTAGTGAGAATTTTGATGTGGTATGTACTAATGATTTCTTAGAAAATAGTGTTATTGGTGTATGTAAATCAGGTGATGACTGTATTGGATCTGAACCGGGTGATATTTTTGATGTAGATATGAATGAGAGCTGTGAAATAACTAAGGTTGGTAAGTCTGAGACTGGTGGCTTATTGTAAATGAATGTAGGTGAGGTAAGTGACTTTGATGGAGATGAAACTTGTATTGTTAGTGATGTTGTTGATGAGGTAATTTTGGAGGAATATGATGATGAGTATCAGGTATTTGTGGAATTTAAGAACAATGAAGTCTCAGAGTTATTTGTGAATGATGCAGGCAAGTGATGTATGTGATATTGTAAGTGAGAGTCATGGAATACCAGATCATTTAAAACAGTTTTTCATTAATGTCATGCAGAGTAATGATCAAAAAAGTAAAGGTGAGTTATCTGTGAGCCTAGAGAATAAAGGTGAAAACTTACTGAAGTTTGTTTGGGAACAGGTTGATGATACCATAGATAAATGTGCATTTTGGAATAAGTTCACTACGATTTGCCAGAATTTGTATCCAAATTGATGGAATGGAGTAAAAGAAGATCTAAGCAGTTAGTGTAATTTTGACAGTAACGTGTTTTGTGTTCCTTCTGTAGCAAGTGATGTCAGTTGTGCCATAGAACCCATTCATTGTGTCCAATCTTTACCTGAAAGATGAGTAACCAAAGTAATGTTAAGATATCAGTAAAGTTGATAAAACCTAGTGAAGACAGTATGGATTTAGTATTTGATGAAATTGAAAGTGATGTTTTGAATTAAATTGCTCAAAACAGAGAAGATGATGCAGATTCTGGTTGTCCTTACATTAGTGATTAGTGGGAAGGTAATTGTTTGATTGGCACCGGTAGCCAAATTTGTGGTATATCTGAACAGTTAAGAGACAAGATCAAGTATAGAAAGAATTTTGTGAAATGCCCATTGTAGGCATAGAGATAAGAGGAGCTACAGGTAAGCAAAGCAGATTGCTAAAATCTCAAGTACTGTTAACTTTTAGTATAGAAGACAAGTCCTTTGAACATGAATGCATAATGATCCCTAGTATGGAAGAAAATATACACTATGTTTGCAAATTCATAGGAAGTAAGCTATTTGTTGAAGTGTGTGATGAAAATTCTAGGGAGGAAACTGAAAGATGAGGGTGGATCCGCTCCCACACTGCTGTATGGCTGTATCCTTGCTGGTCCAGTCGACTTACAACAGATCATAGGTGCTGGGTAATGTACTTAAACATCTGTCAACTACTGTGAAGAATTCATGGAACTATTTGTTTAGAAAAATCACTACAGGCATGGATAGTGTTATTCCACACAAAAAGTATGTTTTTTCAAGTGGGGGATTAACTTCCCAATTCATTATGTAACTTTAAATCAGCATGTATTTTTTTATCAATTGTAAATGAATCTTCTAGGTCTCTATTGTTGTGACAGTGCCACGACATTTAACAGTGCCGCCACGGCAGTACGCGCAAACGGCGATAGAGGCGCTCCGCAACTCGGCTGAGCGCGGGAGCGCCACCTAGCTACGAACGGCGCCGGCACGGCAGTCGAATATGAGATACTGAGTTGTTATCATGTAACCAGCTATTGTCTCTAAGTGAGTGTGTTTGAATATCCACGCAATTATTGGTGATTAAAGGTTACAACACTTTTTGGCGACGAGGTCGGATATTTTCACTGCGTTGTGGATTTGTTTGTTCGTGACGGGGCAGACATGGAACAGCTTATGCAAGCGCTCATTGAACAACAAACACAGTTGACGGCTGCTATTCAGGCGTTGACGACGTCGCTTACTCATCGTCTGTCTTCCTCTTCTCCGCCTCCATTCCCTCCTTACGACGAGGTCGCTGAAGACTGGGAGGATTATGAGAAGCGTTTGCGGCAACACTTCTTGGCTTTCGGCGTTGTCGACGCTCCTATGTGTAAAGGCCTGGCCAGACAGAATGCGACCTGGCCGTCCGGCCTGTGGCCTTGAGCCGCAGCCGGCAGGCCGCACTGTTGAATCGCTCGTTATTGTATGGCGGCGGTCACACAGAGTGCGGCTTTGACGCACAGGCATACGGCCTGCCGCACCTGCCGCCGCCGGGTTGTCACGGATTACAGATTCGCCGCAAGCCGGAGCGGCTGCTTGCCTCTGTTGGCGCACTCAGCCGCTCTGCTGTCACACTGGAAGCAGCGGCTTGAGGCGGTTTTTGTCTTGCCGCTCATGGACACAGAAAGACTTACAGAGGAGGTGAGAGAATACAACTTTTTGTCTGATACACGCGATCCTGATTTGGAGGTAGAATACTTTTGCCCTCGATATACTCTTGATAGAAAGCTGAATTCTCAGAAATAGTGTTGTCACTGTGACGTCCATAACTTCCAATATCAACTACTGTAAACACCGTAGTATGGATCAACGATCGCCAGGAGAACTAGCTAAAAGAACTGTTTGTAACAGAAGAACTGGGATCCACTATCCTTCGGGCATTTTAACCAGATAGGCTTTCCGTCTATGCTTCCAAGGCAGTCCGGAGACCCCCAAAGTTCTAGAAATCCTCCTTCAGATTTCTTCCACATCTCTGTTGTAGGAGTATGTAA
This sequence comes from Schistocerca cancellata, assembly GCF_023864275.1. NCBI lineage: Eukaryota > Metazoa > Arthropoda > Insecta > Orthoptera > Acrididae > Schistocerca > Schistocerca cancellata. Next base: position 319,651,695 of record NC_064628.1, on the reverse strand, counting down.
ATACTTGGGCTGTAGAACAGTCCATATTGCCTGGCACACTTATTTCACAATATCTGAGACTGTTGAACGTCCTAACCGAAAAGAGAAAGCTATGGTCTGGTGACTGTCGCCTGTAGTCAAGTATCTGGAAAAGATTAAAATCTGTCATGCCGATAGAACGAATGGATAAGTTAACGACCAAAGATATGTTTGTTTAAATTCAATGACAATCGTATGAATATAATGAAACAAAACGATCTATTAAGTAGAAAGTTCTCTCTAGCGGGACATACGGAACTAGGTGTTACTATCGTTTGCTGTATTCGTAAACACTGCAAATAAATTTATCACTCCACTCGTAACTACGTTGTGGGATAGCACTTTCTTCCGCCGAACCTTTCATATGATACCGCAAAACTGAAATGGAATAATTTATGTGACTTCTGTTTGAAGCACAAAGAGGCCACAAACGGTAAAACTTACCTCAAACAAATGGTTAGCCGGTGCCTTGTATCAATTGGCTTTCTCCAGTTCGCTGTGCACTTCTCGGTGCTACCTTTTTATCAGGCGATGCATTTCCTCGAAACATACTCGCGACATACGAAAATATTTGAAGAACCTATCTTCGTCAGACTCTTATATCAATACACAGACGATGGTATTCTCCTAAGCTTTCTCTCTTGCTATTAATGTCGTGCACCCAACATCTCCTCTTCTTAGTGCCATTTCGTATCGCTAGTGCGAGCTACTCATTTCTGCAACTAAAAAAAGATAACGCGTCCCGTGTGAGGATTCCAAATCGTCTAACGCCAAGACAATCGCGCTACGCATGCAAGCTTAATAATGGGGTTCGGCCCCTTCCACAGTGTAACACAGCAGACGCATCAAGAGTCGCTGCGGCTGGCCGTTGCCTGTGTGACGTCCCTGGCCGCTGACGGGCCCGGCCCACCGCTGCGCCGTCCGTCGCAGCGGCAGGCCGGATTCTGTATGGCCAGGCCTTAAGTCATTATTTCTATGTTGGATTTCCCCACGAATCTATCAGCTGCTATCTCAGTTAGCCCCTCTGCGGGAACCTGCCTCTCTGTCCTTCCAAGAAATGTGTGACTTATTGTCTAACTATTACCGAAAAAACACCCACGTCGTTGCCGCCCGCGTGGCGTTCTACCGGTGTCGTAAACAGCCCCATCAATCTTACCGGGCTTGGGCGGCGGAACTACGCGGTCTGAGTAGGAAATGTCAGTTTGTCACGGACACTCATCATGAGTCTTATGCTGATTCATTGGTTAGGGATGCTATTCTACGGCTTGCCCCTGATAAAGAAGTTCGGCAACGTGCCCTACAACTGCCAAACCCGTCGTTGTCGGAAGTTCTAAGCATCGCTCAATCCTTTGAAGTGTCTCACGCTGCTGGCGCGCAAATAGACGCGTGGTGTGATGTAGGCGCGGTACAGTCAACTTTCGACACGGACAATTTGCCTGTTTCACAAGAGAACGAAGATGTGGCGGCGGTTCACTCGCGTAAACAACGTCGCGTTGGGCCGCAACGCTCGCAGCAACAGCAACCACAGAAGCAGGTTCGTTCCGCACTTCCTTCTTGTCCACGTTGTTTCGTACAGCACGACAGGGCCGCGTGTCCAAAACGTTGGGCCACGTGTAATTCATGTAGGAAAAAAGGCCACATTGCTTCTGTGTGTCAGTCACCTAAAGTTCCTGTCGACGAGGACGAGGCATCGGACACGGATGTTAACTGTGTGCTTTCTCAAACAAATAAGTTGTTTGTTACTGTTCGTGTTCTGGATAAAGACATTCGCATGCAAGTGGACACTGGCTCTGCAGTAATTCTCATTAATTCTCGCACGTATTTGGAGTTGGGCTCCCCTCCCTTGTCTCCAGTTACGCGAAATCTGAGAACTTATAATAAACAGAAAATTCCTATCATTGGCCAGTTTGATGCTTCCACTGCCTACAAGTCTGTTATTAGGCCCCTCATGTTTTATGTGGTGGATCATGCGGGCACTGAAAACCTGTTCGGTTATGATGCTTTCCAGTTGTTCGGGTTCTCCGTTGATGATGATGTGCACCTCATATGAGGATATTCCGTATCAACAGGTGGATGGATTGTGTTCTGAATTTTCGTCCGTGTTCTCTGCTGGTCTGGGTCGTGCCAAGGATTTTGAAGCCCACATTACTCTTAAACCTACAGCTCGCCCTAAGTTTTTCTGGGCACGCCCTATTCCGGTAGCATTGCGTGCACCTGTCAAGGCTGAGATAGACAGGTTAACAGCTTCAGGGATTCTCCTTCCTGTTACCTCCAGCGAATGGGCATCGCCAATCGTGGTGGTTTCTAAGCCAAACGGGTTCAAATGGTTCAAATGGCTCTGAGCACTATGGGACTTAACATCTATGGTCATCAGTCCCCTAGAACTTAGAACTACTTAAACCTACCTAACCTAAGGACATCACACAACACCCAGTCATCACGAGGCAGAGAAAATCCCTGACCCCGCCGGAAACCAAATGGGAGTCTGCGATTGTGTGGTGATTTTAAAGCCATTCAACGCTCAGAGCCTCATTGACACTTATACTCTTACAGAGTAATGTCAATGGTCAACGCGGCATTAGTGACTCTTCTGGGAAGAGTAACTATTAATTATAGCTCTGATTGAAATACCATCGCAACATTGTGACAAATATGTTTCTGTTTCCCTGCCTGGACATTAAGAAGGACTGACTACTATTACAAGTGGCATTTAAAATTAACTTTCTCTTTCCCTTCTTTCTCAATGTCATGAGCATATCAGTCTTCAGTTTATATCGTTATTTGTGTGATGGTTGTGTTTGCCGTCGCCATAGCTGATGATTCCAACACGTTGCCGCATTTTTGTTAACAAGTAGTATATTCATCTGTCTTGGGTGAAATATACGAAATGTTAATGGGATCAGACATATCGACACAGATTGTTTAATATAATCTTTTAAGAGTGTCTGTACATATAAGTTTGAGGGTGCTACTACGAAAGCACTGGGTTCGCCTCGCGTTTGGTTGGCTTTTGGCATGTGACACTGCAGTGCTCTACAGCTGTGAAAATTACCAATTTTCGTCATGGTTCGGACTCTTTCGTAGTAATTATATGGGTATCAGTCCATGTAATGGATAACAGGAAGAAGATTTCAGTTCCAGTAGCATTGTGATGTTCAAATCAACTTTGTGTTGCTGATAGCCTCATCATTATGTACTGGATATGCGGTGTAAACAATTAAATGCCTATGGAGATCTCTTATCCTTATTTGCAATTTTCAAAATATGCGTATCCACAAAACAGGTCGCAACTATCATCAAGCACTATCCTCGTATTGCAGCAAGGTTTCAGAGAAATCACGGACGACCTCACTGACGAAACAGTGTTTGTCATCCAGGAAAGGAGATGCTTAACAAACTCCAGTTTCAGACGCTACAGGAAAGGCTTTGCGTATCAGGGAGATGATTGTTAGTGAAATTCCGAGAGCTTTCGTTGCAGGAAGAACTGGACAACATATAATTCCTCCCACACATGTCTCGCAATACGCCACGACATGAAGATAAAAGAAATTAGAGATTTTGCAGAGGTTTATAAACAATAGCTCTTCCCACGTCTATTCGGAAACGAGAAGGGAAATCGGGGAATTGATAATGATAGCGGAAGTACTCTCTACCACATCATGCAGAGTGTACATGGAAGAGTACATTTATTAACTAGGTATGGTACAGAGGTTGGATGGAAATGTGGAAACTCCTAAACACAACACATTACAGTGCCTAATAGAGAGTAGGAAACCCGTTAGCATTCAAAACAGCTTCCTGTCGTCTCGGAATGGTTAAATAATGGTCCTTTATGGTTTTAGAGGTAATCTTGTACCACTCTTCCCGCAAAGTTGCGGCAAGTGCAGGTAATGATGACGAAAGTGATCACGCAGCCTTCTCTCCAAAGTGTACAACAAATGCTCATTAATACTGAGATACGGGGCTGTGATGGTCAGGAAATATGCGAAAATACACCCTCGAGCTCACAAAACCAGATCTGGATGATGCGAACTGTATGAACAGGGGCTCTGCCGTCTTGGAAAACAGCATCACCACTGCGGAACATGCATTGTACCATGGAACTGACCTGATCAGCCAAAATGGTCACATAATCCTTGGCAGTAATATGTCCTTGCAGAGCAAACATGACGCCCATCGAAAACCACAATATGGCTGCCCAAATCATCACTGAACCATGTTTCACAACTGGACGTAAATTTAGCCAGAAATTGGAAACTGTATGAAACACCCAAATGACATTCGCCAATTTCTCCATAGTCCAGGTTTTATGGTTTTGGTATCATGTTTTCCTGTTACGGGCATTTGCACAAACAATTTGCCCACGTGCAAATTCATTTAGTTCAAAAATAATACAGTCTAAGAAAAAAGGAGAAAAATACACCATGAAGGGATTGTCCAAATGGGACGGAAATCGATAGATGAGATGTACTTGTACAGAGAAAGAAATGATTACAATTTCAGAAAAATTGGATGATTTATTCAAGAGAAAGAGCTTCACAAATGGAGCAAGTCAATAACGCGTTGGTCCACCTCTGACTCTGACGCAAGCAGTTATTCGGCTCGTAATTGATTGAAAGCCTCGTTGGATGTCCTTGTGTGAGTCATCGTGCCAAATTTCGTTCAGCAGGAGCGTTAGATCGTAAAACCCCAAATTCGTTGGAGGACTGTGCCCAAAATGCTCCAAATATTCTCAATAGGGAAGAGATCCGATGACCTTGCTGGGCAAGGTAGGATTGGGCAAGCACGAAGAAAAGCAGCAGAAACTATCGCCGTGTGAGGGCGGGCATTATCTTGCTAAAATTTAATCCCAGAATGGCTTGCCAAACTGGACAAAAAAATGGGGCGTAGAGTATCGTCGACGTAGCACTGTGCTGTAAAGGTGATTTCGGCCTGGAATCTCACTGACTGAGGTAGAACTGTCTTCAGTGATGAGTCTCGCTTTGAACTGAGCCCCGACGACCAGCAAAGGCGTGTCTAGAGATGCCCCGGAGAACGATGGGATACCAACCTGACTATCCCTCGCCATACGGTCTGACAACCAGGAGTGATGACTGGGGTGCCATTTCTTTTCATAGCAGGACCACTGTGGCTGTCATCCGTGGCCTCCTTACAGCACATCGGTACATCGACGATATCTACACCCCATTTTATTGTCCTTTACGGCAAGCCATCCTGGGCTTACATTTCAGCAAGATAAAGTTTCTACTCCTGCGTGCTTGCCAAACTCTACCTGAGCCAGCGCTGTCGCCGGATCTCTCTCAGATTGAGAACGTTTGGAATATTATGGGCACATCCTTCCAGCCATTACAGGAGTTCAACAACTATACTCAGGAGACAATGGCAGCGCACCAGGCGTCCGTACTTCAAACGGCACATTAACAGGCTACAGGGCATCATACACGATAAAATACAAACACATAGAACACAACAGTGGAACCAAAGACTCGAAGGGCTGGACACCGCCCAACCTGGCGTGTGGCAACTAGCCCGACACTTCACCATGGAGAAAATATACACCCCCACGCTTCAAGGGCCTGACGGACCTGCATACTCAGCGGAAGAGAAAGCAGAGCTAATGGCCCGAACACTCGCAGCGTCATTCACACCGAACCTGGTACCATCAGATCCAGTGTTCACACTTGCTACTGACCAAGAGGTTACACGCATTCTAGCCCAACCATCGCGCGACGACATTCGACACGCTAGCACAGCCGAAGTCTCCTGGGCTATAATGCATTCCGCTGCTAGGAAAGCCCCTGGTCATGATGGCATTCAAAACCGTGTCCTCCAGGAGTTCACGGATAAAGCAACTGAGTACCTAATACACATAACGAATGCCATACTAAAACACCAACACTTCCCCGCCTTTTGGAAGGCGGCCAAGGTCCTGATGTTCAGGAAGCCGGGGAAAGACCACAGCCTCCCACAAAATTACCGACCCATCAGCCTTCTGAGCTCGCTCAGTAAGATTTTTGAGAAAGTGATTCTCAAACGCATCACTAGGCACTGCATAACAAATGACATCCTGAGACCGGAGCAATTCGGCTTCAGGAATCACCACTCCACAACACAACAACTCCTACGGGTTGTTGAACATATAACATATGGCTTCAACATAAACAAAGCTACAGGGGCGGTGCTCCTGGACATCGAAAAGGCTTTCGACCGTCTATGGCACAACGGCCTCATCCGCAAACTCAGCGACGCGGGATTCCCCGACGGGCTGCTGCTTCTAATACACTCATACCTCACAAACGGAGTTTCAACACTGACGTGCAGGGAAAACAATCAACACGACACGGTATACACGCGGGAGTACCCCAGGGAAGCATCCTAGGGCCCCTACTGTTTAACCTCTACATAAACGATCTCCCAACCACACACAACACAACGATGGCAATCTACGCGGATGGCACAGCCATCCTTGCGCAAGATTGGAAACCATCAGACATTACGTCACGCCTACAGACTGCACTCAGAGTGGCTGAGCCTTGGTTGGAGAAATGGCGTGTTAGAGTAAACGTCGACAAGTGCGAAGCCGTTCTGTTCACTAGAAGACCGAAGCAACTGCGCAAACACCGCTACTGCAGACCAATAACTCTACATGCACGTCCAATACGTTTCCGCGAGAAAGTTAAATACCTCGGTGTCTGGCTGGACCGGAAATTACTCTGGGGGGACCACATACAACACATGACCAACCGAACTAGCGCGAGGCTCAAACAGCTCTATCCTATGCTCAACAGGCGTAGCACACTGAACAGAAGGGTGTCGAGGTCCATGTACATGACACTTATCCGACCCATGAAGACGTACGCAGCTCCTGTCTGGGGATACGCTGCGCCTACACGCCTGCGCCGTCTGCAGCTCATACAAAACAAAGTACTCAAAATCATAAGCAATGCTCCACGATACACACGCATCGCGGACCTTCACCGGGAATACCGACTTGAGACTCTCACGGAGGTAATCCACAAACTCACCACAAGACTATACAGAAACTCCAGACATTAACAGAACCCGTTTATTCTGAATCTGGGGAACTACGACCACAACCATAGATGGAAACATAAAAGACCAAAAGACATAATTGCAAGGACATAACATCTATGACCAAGCATACGCAAACATAGCGGCACAGGCGAGCCCCTGTTAATCAGACGTCATTACTGGATATCCAGCTGAAATACACTGCCGAATAACTGGCACCACACAGGGAAATCGTACCGTACACTGCATGCAAACAAGCTCCACACATCCTCCACACAGTGAGATGATCTATGGTCGATCTCCCACTACTGTATAACGATCTTGATTGTTCCAGGAATGTAGCAGCTGCAGCAACTGGGACACATTGCCATCGCTTGTCACGGTAATGATGCATGATACCTATACTAACAAATCCAACCTTGCATGAACTATCGCAGCTAGTAAGCCACTACTGCTCTTACTACCCATCCCACTGTCGCAGAGGTTTTTTTCCCAAGGCACGAGCCATGGCACTTTTTTCCCTCTGCTCTTCAACTCGCTACCCTCACTCGCGTTTCGTCCACTATCTATCACCTTATGGACCGTGTTAATGCCTAGTCTCACCCAGACGCACGGACAACATCACAGCCCAGCATCCTGTGATCCACTTACTAGATAACTAACTTGTTTACGGAGGTGACAGTAGAACTTATGGTTTGGTCACCACGTTGGTGCGGGCGTGGAGGGGCCCCATCTCTTTTAAAAAACTATACAAAGGAACGCCAAGCTGAATAACTGCTTCCATAAGGGCCAGAGATCAACCAAACTGTTATTGACTTGTTCAGTTTGTGAAGCTCTTTTTATTGAATAAGTCATCCATTTTTTTGTAATTTTTATGATTTGTTTGTCTGCACATGTACAGTCGTGGACAAAACGAGCGAGACCCCTCGCCCTTTCGTTATGCTGATCCGCACAGCTTTAAAGTCTGATTCACAGCATAACAGGCAAGGCGACGAAGTGCTACCAACATACTGTGCACGTTCGCTCAGCTGATGTGCTGAGATAGCTAGCACCGGAGAAACTAGCGCTTCGAAGATGCCAGAGCATCGTCTGCCACCACTTCGTGGGAAACGAAATACCTCAAGTATAAGCCAATGTGTTGTATTCGCATATCTGTGTATGTATGCTCAGATTGCGAATCTAACATCATGAATAAAGACAAGAGGAAATGAATTAGGCGTCCTTCCTCTTCCGTAACATCAAATATATTTTAGTTATTCTTTCGTAAATGGACTGTGCAGAAAATCATTCACCAGAAGTGAATAACTTTTTAGTAACACCAGATGATATTAACAGCTTGCTGGCGCGGGTTTTCCGTGCGCTCAATGGCGTCATATGGCGGACAGCGCGGCTCCTTGCGCCGTCAGTTCGAATCCTTCCCCGGGCATGGATGTGTGTTGGGTTAGGTAGGTTGAAGTAGTTCTAGATCTAGGGGACTGATGACCTAAGAAATTTGGTGGCATAGTTCTTAGAGCCATTTTTTGACCATTTGCGTAAATTTTCTTTACATAAACAGCCGTATCTTTAGATTGCGTTGACATAGCTCACTTTTTTACACCACCAAGGGGCCGTATACCGCAGGAAGTGCGATACATTTCCGCTTATTATGTCCACTCGTACTCGAGGTAAACGGGTTTTAAGGGTTGAGTAGGCAGATAGACGGTCAAGAAAGTGAGACTAGTAGGGTTCCATTTTTTACCGATTTACGTGACGAAATCCTAACAACGAAAATAGCTACCACTGTTACTGAAGATGAGGGCCGCATAATAATTTCCCCTACTCTTTATTCGAAATGTTCCAGTTGCAGTCGATACATCAGCATATTAATCTTAGCTACGCTTTCGATCCAAATCACGTTAACAGGAATGCAAATAAAATCCATTTGCCTATACACGTGGTAATTCAGATGCCACTATTAATGCCACCGCGTTTTAGAAGTGCGAGCATTTCCATTGCTAGCTACCTTAAGGAACACTTCGGCTAATGAACGTTTTCTGGCTGTGGAACGTCTAATGGAGAATTCAAAACATTGTAGAATACGTTTGGCACCTACTTCGTCGTTTATTTCCTGGGGTGGTGCAGAATTATCCTTCTAAATTTACTCGCTAATAACAATTTTTTGTTATTTCGATAAACATCCCGAATGATTGTCTTATAAAGGTAGACAATTCATGTTTTTGAGTCCAGAAAGCTCTATGCAACAGAAACTGCAGATCATTTTGCCATTTTCATTGCGAAATTTCCGGCTTATTCATGTCTGGGGTAATAATAGAGGGCTGTTAGCCTGGGTTGTCTGCTAGCGTAGTGAAAGGTGTTTGCTACTGCAAGGGAGGTCTGGTTTGTTTTCGGTTCTAATCTCGATGGAGGCAGATAGACAATCAGTAAAGGAATTTCAAGAAATTCTCGCGCCCCCAATACGTTTTATTGCTACCTTTAGTCTGTACCGGCGCCCTGTGGATGTCGATATGAAACTCTTGTAGAATTTCATACTCGTTACTGCCTACCTTTTCCGCTTCTGTCAATAATTGAATTGACTTAAGTGTGGCACTGAATGACTTTTAACTGAATTTAGTTATGAATCTTCACGCATTGCTAAATTTGCACACTTTCATGGTAGGTCAGCAACGGTAATCCAGTATGACTGGTCTGAACGTTGACACAGACCATTTCGCGACCGAATGCCCATAATATTTTGCTAATTCGTAACGATCTGGGGTACTTTGTCTTACTAAAACAGTTATGTTATCTCGATAAGCTGAAATTAGTTTTTATTAGTACAGTTCATACTAATTAGCGTTTCTACTTTCATTTATATCTTATATTTAGGTGTTGTGGTTAACACACTAATCAGCATTAATATAGTCTTACACATTGAAAACAGTCTGCCTAATTTCGGAAAGTTTTTCAATTTCACGCCTGTGCATAGTATGTTGGTAGCACTTCGTCGCCTTGCCTGTTATGCTGTGTAGCAGAGTTTAAAGCTGTGCGGATCAGCATAGCGAAAAGGCAAGGGGTCTCGCTCGTTTTGTCCACCACTGTACGTCCCATTTACCGATATCTGTCCCTTCGTGGTGTGGCGTTTTTTATCTTAGACTGTACACTGACAACTACACAGAACACTCTTCTGACCAGGACTGACACTTGCTTCGTACTGATGGCAATACACAGCTGCCGTTTGGTGTTAAATACAAGTACAACCTGGTGAGTAGGGTAACATCTGCACAGTGTTGGGTTCTGTGGCCAGTAAATCAGCTTTACGACAAAGACGTAGGAACTTCAGTCGAATGACAGGATGTTTCGTTCATCTAGGCAATGGTCAAATATTTTGCTCCTTCCTTGTACAAATGAAGTAGTATTTCGCCTGTAATGACCTGAGTATTGTTGGGGAATGACATCGAAGTGTGTCGGAAAAAAGTGAAACACCATCAAAATTGCAACAGGAAGAAGACGGCACGCAACAAACCTTATATAACGTGAAGAGTACCAAATGCTTGGATACGAAAGTTATCAGCATTTAAGCGCAACCGCATTAAAGTAGGCAGGCGTGACACCACTTACATTTTGTATACAGCGCAATATCAAGCAGCGTGTTTACCATTTAGGATTTTAAATTGAACCTTAGCTGTTTGTGAGAAGATCATATTTTGCCAAGCTAAGAAGGAGAAACGGTCACCAGCACGCGCCAGTGTACAGCTGCAGCCTATCGAAGGTGCAGTTCCTTTCCTAATCTGAGCTTGTGCTCCGTCTCTAAGGACCTCATCGTCGATGGGACGTTAAACACTAATCTTCTCCTTCAGTAGTGTGCCCAACGACAATACTGGACGTAGGAGCGGAATCACACCGTCTTTTCAGTTGAGTCCCGGTATAATATGATGACGTACGTATCAAGATGCTCCCGTGGTGTAGGGGCAGCGTCACTGATTAGTAATCAAAACGTCCTCGGCCACGGGTTAGAACCCTGCCACCCCTTAAATTTTGAATAAAAAACATCAACAATGACGGCCGAAGACTTCCGGTGTAAGAAGTCACCCTCATTCAGCCAACGGCCTTGTTAAAGAGGGCAGAGGAGCGGAGCAGAGGTCCAGCGCACTCTTTTGTCCTTGGGGTGGTCGCAAGACCACGAAATACTTTCACTGTCCCGACCTGCCCTGGTCAAAATGTTTTTCAGGTCTCTCGTCTACTGAAAATATGTGGTCATTGTTTTCCAAGACACTGGCACACTACCACTACAGTTTATGAACTCTGGTGTAGGTTTGATGTAGCTAAGAAAGACAAACCGGTACACGTCATCTAAGTGCGGTTCAACTCCATGTTCGTCTGGGTTAGAGCCGTTCAAAGAGATTTCGGGATTGCAGCTGGTCGTCGTAAACTTCATTCCACGATATTTCGGATGGACAACTGACAGCCATCTTCAGGTGAGCCGAACGAGGACTGACGAAGACGTTCTTCGCTCCGTCTTATATAGTGCGCTGAGGGTACTGCAGAGCATGCGTTGAAATAGCGGAGACAGAAGGACCACACCGCGCAGCGGCAGCGCCCTCGCTGGTGGAACTGCAAGACTCAGCTGCCGTCCGTATTGTCGCTGGCCGCAGCTATCGGAGTTTTCTGGCGTCTTCGTCTCTAGCAAATTACGGAGATTACGGGATTCCAAGAGTTATTCAATTGGTAACCACTGTCACCGTTTCATAATGGAGTCCCAAAAAGTTGTTGCTGTGGCCAAAATGAAAGTTTTGTCATACTCTATTGAGTGTCCTTTGGAAATACAATATTCCGCAATTGCAGACTTACTGGGTTGAAGCAGGCGAGTGCAACGTTGATTTTCCGTACAAAGCTCTTCCACTGTACGCGTTGTCTGTCCTATATAGGCCATACCACATTGACACGGTATTTTACAAATTCCCGCCTTCCGCAGTAACAAATCATCCTTCACCGATCCCAGCAGATGCGAAATCTTAGAATGTGGACGAAAAACTACTTTCACATGAAAATTATTAACAATCCTCGCTATTATGATGGAGATATTTCCAACGAAGGGAAGAAAAGCTAGGGACTTGGTTGGCGCGTTCTACTCTTTATCTATTTCACGGTTCCTGGCTTTAGTTGAGAAGGCCCTGTTAATTTGCGGGTCGAATATCCATTGTCTCTGAACACCGTCTTTAAATGTGCTAGTTCCTTAGGCAAATTCTCTGCATCCGACATCGTATATGCCCAGTGCACAAGGGTTTTAAGCACATTCATGGTTTGGGATGGGTGATGGCAACTTGAAGAATGCAAGTACAAATCAGTGTGAGTGGGCTTAAGATAAACAGAATGTCCCACCGAGCCGTCACTCTTCGTTTAAACAAAACATCCAGGAATGGAAGGCAACCATTTTTCTCTAGTTCCATAATAAATCGAATATTCTCATGGATGGAGTTAAGATGATGAAAAAACCCCATTAACTTTTCTTCTCCGTGGGGCCACACTCTGAAAGTATCATCGACGTATCTCCAAAAAACAATTGGTTTACAAACCGCTGATTCAAGTGCTCTTTACTCAGAATCCTCCATAAAAACAAGGAGACAGAGGAATGCCCATGGCGACACCGTCAGACTGTTCAAAAGATTCCTGGTTAAACAAAAAATGTTCAAATGTGTGTGAAATCTTATGGGACTTAACTGCTAAGGTCATCAGTCCCTAAGCTTACATACTATTTAACCTAAATTATCCTAAGGACAAACACACACACCCATGCCCGAGGGAGGATTCGAACCTCCACCGATACCAGCCGCACAGTCCATGACTGCAGCGGCCAGACCGCTCGGCTAATCCCGCGCGGCCCTGGTTAAACATAAAATAGGTTGAGGAAAGAGCATGTCGTAACAAAGCAGCGATGTCCGATTCAAACTGTTGACCAATTAGCGTCAAGGAGTCCGCAAGAGGCACTTTTGTGAAAAGGGACACTACATCAAACCTCAATAGAAGATCCGAACTACTTAAGTGGAGAGCCCCCAGTCTGTTGTTAAAATCAGCAGAATTCCGTATATGGTGTGAACATTTGCCAACCAATGGTCTCAGCAAAGAGGCTAGATGTTTGGCTAAATCACATGTGGGAGCGTCAATATTACTCACTATAGGCCGTAATGGAAGACCTTCTTTATCTACTTTAGGAAGACCACACAGTCCCGGTCGTATGCTGCGGCTCGGTTAGAGCCATTGTTACTGCCAAGCGTGAAAGCTCATTGTCCCTCATTTCGCAGCTTTTACGTCCCTAATCACCCTACAACTTCACTTTGAATTCTTGTCACTATACAGTATAAATAGAGTTAGTGAAATTTCATTATCTGCTATTCTTCCTAGGGTTTCATCTTTAACGTCCAGCAGCGTATAAGCAGATGTGTCACTTTCACGAGATCTCACCTTGTTTCTTCTGGCCTGGGTCGCCATCCGCCGGCACAAGAGTATAAACTGGCGCCATGTAGAAACTGGACAGTCGGCTCCGTATGGCCGCAGCTTCTTGTTGCTTGACCTCGTCACCAACTGCTGGTCGTTCTCTGAGGATCCGCTGTCGCTGTAGGAGTCGCTGCCCGCTCTCCCATTGCAAATGTCTGCAAAGTAAAGTAGAGAGTACAAGTGATTCAAAGATATCACTGATTTACCTATTTTTCGCATTTTTCTGCTTCTGGTTGCAAGCAAAGTATTTCCTGCACAATAACGCGCTCGGCAGTTTTATATAATTCAGTGCCCATTGCGCTCCTTTTTCTAATATAATTCTAGATGCCAGATTTTTTATTTTTACTTGGGTATAAATGTACAAAACTGGGTTTGTCATATCATTCAGGTGATTGCTTGACTCCATTTCTTCACGATATTTAATTTTTCAAAATTGAAAAAGAAATGGAAATTTGTGGTAAGGTCTTATGAGACCAAACTGCTGAGGTCATCGGTCCCTAAGCCTACACACTACTTTAACCATCTAACTTACGCTATGGACAACACACACACCCATGCCTGAGGGAGGACTCGAACCTCCAACGGGGGGAGCCGCACGGACCGTGACAAGGCGTCCAAGACCACGCGGCTACCCCGCGCGGCGTTCAAAATTGATTCACGTACTGAGCAGCTGCGGTTCTAGTTCAAACAATGCGATGTCAGCAATGTGTCTGGCTACAGCAGAGGCAACTGTTTGTTATCTTCAAGGTCAGGCCTCCCCTCACCCGCTTAGATCTCGGCCGACTGGGTAGCGTCAACGTCATCTTGCTCTCGACCATAGCCAGGAAGGGGGTGGGGGGGGGGTTGGGGGGAATGCTCTCGAGCAATTTTCTCTCGGCCAGTAGGAAACATTCTAACTTTCTGCTGTCAAGTGAGAGGACCATAATAAATGTGGCGCCACATCCGAAAATTCGTAGAATAGGTTGTAAAATTGGCAAATTGGTAGGAAGATTTGGCAGATTGGTAGGATAGGCTGTAAACTTGGCAGGAAACTGGGAGGTAGGCTGTGAAATTGGCAAGTTGGTAGGATAGGCCAATTTTCGTACGTAAAAATGGTACGGTCACCACCTAAGTTTCTGGGAAGGACTTGTCATTCATGCTCTGCGATAGACTATTGCATGTGTGGTGCGTACTGTGTCCACAGAGGGGGCCAGCTCTCGCATGTCTGTGTTACGGCTCAGAAGTGATGCAGCCCTGCCACTTTTACAGCCTTTTCTACCAGTTCGCCAAATTTTCCTTCCAATTTGCCAATTTTACTAGCTATCTTACCAATTTCTGGATTTTGTGTCAAATTAATTATGGTTCTCTCACTACAGAGTACAGCGTTCGAGCGATTCCTATTGGCTGAGAGCAAACTGCTCGAGAGCAGTAGGGCCCCGACCACCAGGTGATTGGCCGAGGGCATGATGATGTTGATATTATGCAATTGGCAGAGAGCTAAGCGGGATTTGGGGGGGGGGGAGGGAGAGGAGGGATGGGAAGGGGACGGGAGGGGAGGGGAGAGGCTTAAATTAATCAGCGATACACTTAGCGAAGTTACACAGTGGTTAGTAAATTTAATCGTATGCCCAATGACCAGGGTACTATTCTTCGTCCAGCCTTCAAGATTATTTTTTCTGGAATTCCCAAACAGCTTAAAGCAAGTTTCTGGATGCTTTCTTTTGAAAGCATGAAACGTACTATTAACCTAGCTGAGCCTGTGGGCTCGTCCTGTCGCTATTGTGGAAATATGGAGGTGGTTTCTAGCATAAGCAGGTTCAATAAAGTGTGGAAATGACGGACTGGTCGTTCTCGAGTACTTCGCAGTGGATGTGGTTGTAACGGGACATCCTCCTGTAGCATTACTTTTCCTCAGCAATAGTTGTTGATACCAGTATTATTTTTCGAATTTTGGACAGGTCAATATTATGTCACTTGTTTTTCTGAAAACTTTCATACAATTTTATACACAGTATGTTATATCTCAAGCTAAAATTTATGAAAAGGAATTACTTTATAAAATATTTTAGTTTTGTAGTTATAGTCGGTAAGTAGTAGTCCCGAATGTAGAAATAAAATTATTTTGTTTAGAAAAATTTGAAATTACGAATTATTTGCAAACTTAAAATTGCTATCATTATTTACGCAGTCCTGTACTGTTTACTATGTTTATTTCTGGACTCATTTATGAAATAATAATAGAAATTAATAATGTAACGAAAATTAGTTGGAATTCATTTGTAAAGAAAAATTGTAAACCCTTTGGAATATTATTATTGTTGCAGAGTGAGAGAGTCGTAAGTTTTCTCTGATGTGAACGGACGTATTTTTGTATAACAGATGCGAACAATATAATTTCGGCTTTGTTAATGTGAAAAATCAAAATACTGTATGGCATACTAAATTGTGAGAAAATCAATGGAAAATTTATTTAGATAAGAAAAATCTTCAACAACGATCTTCCAATTTGTTTAGTTCAAACCAACCGTGAGGATCTGATGTTAGATTTTCAGCTTTAAGAATCAGACTCCTAGACAAGACGAACTGGAGCCATCTCAACATGACAAGCTAAGCAAACTTGAAAGTTTATTGCAATCTTCGCTCCTCTCAAATCTTCATAAAAGACTTTGCTTATTAATTACTTGAACTAGGAATTGTTTAATGTGGACAACAGCTGGAAGAAGGAAAGAGGGGAGAGATCACATGGTTAATGTGTTATATGCTGGCTAAAGGGCTGGTGACTTTCCCCGTGATGGCAGATGCTTCACAGCTCCTGCTGGCAATAAGCTTTTTAGAATTCCAGGCAAGAAGCTGCACTTCGCGAAGTAATACTACTGTATTAAGGGGAATAGAAAATGGCCAATGAAAACACTTTCATTCAGCTCCTGAGTCTGACTGTCTGAAAGTCGTGGATACTGAAAACAATTTCGTTGATCGCCTGGGAACTCACAAAGTCAGTGGATCCGCTGACAGTCCTCGCACGTGTAGGACGCAAGTAGTGGGCCCTATGGTGCGCGGGCGATGTTTTACGAGTGTGGAGTGTCTCAAGTAGGAAGTGAGTGTTCATCAGTGATGAATAAAGTTGTTGCTTTGAAATAGTTCGCAAATTCTTTCCCATTCACAATGTGCAATTCTGTTTACTCTTCTAGTTTTCTCGGCTAGTTTTCCAGGTCAGTCAGTGTGTACATGTTCGGTAGCAGAGCATGGAGCCATTAGTAAGCGGGACAGTAGTGTCTAATAAATGAGCAGATTTCGTGAGGAATCTTGCTGGCCAGATTAGCAACCAGCGTTCTTATCTAAATATGGCGGCCAGACGGACCGCTGAAATATTGTGACCAGATGATTGTATGATCTGGCTGCAGACCCAACAAGAATATCATTAGATGTTCTTACATACCTAAAGGTGAGTGTGTGTGTGTGTGTGTGTGTGTGTGTGTGTGTGTGTGTGTGTGTGTGTGTGTGTGTGTGTGCACGTGCACCCGTATTTTGTGTGTGTGTGTGTGTGTGTGTGTGCACGTGCGCCCGTATTTATAGGACTCAGTCTTTCATGATCCAATAGTAGGGTTCACACTCTACGTGTCAAATAGATAGCTAGACAAGATATCATACATCACTGTGCACAGATGATCATTTGCCAAATGGACATGTGAGTTAGACATAGAATTATGAAATCACAGAACAACGGGAACAGTAGTAGTAGTAGAAGGGTTTTGGGGGCGCACGACAGCAAGGTCTTCAGCGCCTAAACGGGAACAGATCTGGTTCACTTGTCTATGTGAAAGTATTACTGACAAATATTCTTTGACTGTTTAGTGAATACCAGGCAGTTTCCGCCTCAGATTTACAATAAACAGTTAAACTTCAACAAAATAAGGTATTGAATTTAAAATTATAGGCTTTTGGCATAAACGACTTCCTTTCTTAGCTTCTATCAAGGCAAAATTAAGGTGAAAAAAAAAAGGGATCTAAACTTGTACACGGCAAGCGAACATAGAAGTGTTTGACAAAATATATAAGCATAGCCTTATCATCACACTGACAGAAGTGAGAAGTATTACGTCATAAATACTTCGACCGAACGCTACGAAGTTCATATTCCAGTATGCCATCCCTGCCGGATATGTTGGTTAATATTTCATTCTTATGCGGTCTTATTCTTAACACAGAAAAAAAACCACACACACAGATGAAGGAAGATGTGAGTACATGATCGCTGTTGGGTGCGTCTAACGTTTCTGGAACTTTTCAGAAGAAGGTCGCAGCAGTAGCGCAGTCACTATTCTTTGGGCGCTACTATGAAAATAGCAGCTCTGTAACAGCAGCTACAGAATCCTTAGAAGCCGGCAGGAGCCAAAACAAGTCATGTGAGTCGTGGCAACCGTCCTGTTTACGCATTTTGAACAGAGCTGGGCCGATTACCGCAATACCGACGACAGAACGAAAGGACAGGGTTACTGTGGGACTGGCTGGCCGGTTTCCATACCTTCGAGCGAGGGACTTATTATGTCGTTAGAAGTGGTACATCGCTACAACAAATGAGCACCTAACGAATGTTAATACCCGTCGCGCCCGCAGTTCGTGGTCGTGCGGTAGCGTTCTCGCTTCCCACGCCCGGGTTCCCGGGTTCGATTCCCGGCGGGGTTAGGGATTTTCTCTGCCTCGTGATGGCTGGGTGTTGTGTGATGTCCTTAGGTTAGTTAGGTTTAAGTAGTTCTAAGTTCTAGGGGACTGATGACCATAGATGTTAAGTCCCATAGTGCTCAGAGCCATTTGAACATTTGAATACCCGTCGCTTCTAGTCAACGGGGGGAGATCCTGGCAGCACCAGCCATGGGGAGAGGGCTACGCCAGATGATGGGGCGATGTGGTTCTGCAAGCATCACCACCAGTTTGTGCCTTCATCACCGTCGATCCGACTGCAGACTCTAAGTCCATCTTCTTGGACTTGGCGCCTTCTGGCTCATCCGGCCAGAGCGTTCTTCCCTGCAAGGTAACCATTCGAAACTATTGCAATGCAGCTGTTCGCCCTCCTAGGTCATTGCGGATGTCCTGGTGCCACACACATCCACTCCGAAGGGCGACTCCCACTTCTGAGACCTGACATCCCCTGCAAGAATTATAATGGGCTTCCACGTCGCTGGCACGTTTTACCTCAAGCAGCTGTGCTATGGATAGCACAGCCGATGCACACGCCGCTGTACTGACTCCGGGCATCGGCATTCCGCTATTCGCTAATGTCCCAGCTGGCCTATAGCTGCCTACTGGCCTCAGCAGTCCTCAATGTGCTGTCCTCAATCCGAGTCAAAGGGGGCGTGGTCACCGCGGAGCAGCTCCCCAAGTGTTGTAGCTTCAGTCTGAATAAAATATTTGATCATTGAAGCGGTTTTCACGTGTTACCAACAGCCAACCTCTTGACAACAACCCAACGACACTACCCAACCCTGCAACTGTGGAGGCTATCCACACCGGGCCACTGCATTGGCAGAGGACGTGCAAGTCCAACTTATCACCATTTTTCTGTCTTTGGTTAAGGTCGAGTCATTGGCACAGGTAAGGCGGTAGCATAATACTGAAAGATCACGCAGACACTTGGTTCTACTGCAATGGCTGCAGAACAAGTGGTGATGTCATGGATTCCAAACAGTGTGGCGCATCTTTCCAGAAGCCCAGAAGATTGTAGGATATTTCGACCCGTTGTAACGAATATATGGTTGGCAACAGCCGAAATCTGAGTAGAGTTTACAGGCAGTGTGTCGCCACGAATCATCGGAAACATATTACTGGAAGCTGGATAATCCAACGTAGGCATGTGTCGTTTCAGCTGTCACCATGCCACAAACAACAGAAACTTGCAAGGGTTAGAGCATTCGCTTCTTTTTGTGGCACGCTGATCGAGACCATTATATCTATAGTGAAAGGTCGCAGGGAACAGCGATTCTTGAGGTCCATACTTCTCCAGCACCTGGGGTCGTGTTGTGTGGGAAGCAATTGTATGGGAATACAAGACTGATTTTGTAACTGTTCAAATGAGGCTAAATGTTCATAGTATGTGGTAAGAATTGTAAACCTGTTCTCGTTTATTTTTTGGTCTGCGGAGAGGATGGTGTCTTCCACTGCGAAGACTACCTTTTGTATCAGGGTTGTAACTATACGCCCATGATTCATCGGCAATTATGACCCTGGTCAGGATATCTGGATCGTCTAGAACTGATTTTTTTTCAATTAATTGCACATCTGAAGCCGACGGTTCTGTTGGTCAGCGTTCAAAAGATGACGATCGAACTTCGCTGTAATTCATCTCGTGTTCATTTCATCAGCCAGAACGGTTTGATATGTCCAATACGAAATTCTAGCGATTTCACAGACACATTATGGATTGTCTGCCTTCTGTTTCATTTGGGTCACTTCACGCGTAGGAACGGTTTGACATGTCCCCTACGAAATTCTAGCGATTTCATACAAACATTATGGATTGTCTGTCTTCTGTTCATTTGGGTCACTTCACGCGCTTTTCCGACTGTCAGCCGGAGGTTTTGTCATCCTCCACAGACTCTCGGCCATATTTAAATCACGTAAGCCACTGTGATGTTCTTGCTTGTCTCAAGCTTGCTCATCAAGAGCCTCCCTTGGCATGCGGTGGGCTTCAGCTACAGTTGCAAACAAAACTTAAATGCAGATACTCTGTTACTTCATGCCAGTCACTCCGAAATTCGCAGCTACAGTAGAGCACGGTGTAAGGAAATCAGCGAACAACGTTCACACTGATTGGCACATACTGACGCGGCGTAGAAGACTGCGAATTTGAAAGACAAAACTAGAAGCTCCTAACTGCAGAAGTTTGTACTGCTGATTTTTGGGCGTGATATTGGTAGACTCGTAAATTTTGAGTTGCCTCGTAATAATAAATAATGCGATGTGTATCCAGAAAGTAAGTTCATTTTCCTAAAAAAAAATTAAAAAAAAGTAAACGAGTACTTATGCAGAAAGAAACTATTTATTGAAAAAACCTACAAATTTTAAACTATCTTCCTAGATAGTATCCATCTTTTGTAGACACTTGTCACAGTGTGGCACAAGAGTTTGTATGCGTTCTCTACAGAACGTTGGCGGCTATGTTGTCAACCATGCGCCAACATTTTCTATGGTCTCGTTATCTTTATTGAATTTTTGATCACCAAGGAACACTTTCAGGTGCGAAAAGTAATAGAAGTCGTTAGAGTCGAGGTCAGGGTTGTATGGAGGATGGTCAAACATGCTACAGCCAAAGTTCTGTAAGGATTGTCGTGTCATGTTCGTAGTGTGACATCGGGCCTTATCACGAATCAAAACAGCACCGTTATAAAGCTTTCCACGGTGCTTGTTCTTATCGCGACACAGTTTTATAAACGTCTCATAGTCAACATTTGTCTGGCTGACTATGAAGTTTTTCGCGACAGAGCTCTTGCATAAAAATTTCTCGGTTCACTTGCCGCGTCAAATTCAGATAAAAGTCCAAGCCTTCGATGATATCCATCATCATCTTCGTCAGGGAACACCTTAGCGTTCAGAGCTAGAACTATTTCGGATATGGACCACGTCGGTTTCGATATTACGCATCTGAAGACGGTGCTCAGAAGGAACGAGTGTTCTGTCCGTGACATTAGATCAGCGCTGTTGGGAAAACCAAGACGCGACTCTGCTCAAACAAGCCACGGAGCCAACACATAGCGCGGCTTCCATTTTGCGGTGCAACAACGAGCAACATAGGTAGAATCCTGAACAGGCAAGGACTCAGACCAGTCTTCCCGCCACAAAGAAAAATTAAAGAAATGTCACGACCCACTAAAGATACTATGAGAGTGCCGGGAATTTATAATATTCCTTGCGAGTGTGGCAGGAGTTACGTGGGACTATCTATAAGGACGTTTGCTGATCGTTGCGTCGAGCATCAACGTCACCTTAAGTACAAGCACTTGGATGAATCAGCGGTGATCTTTTCTCCTCATATTGTTACTTCATCCCTCTCCGCCCTTATGGGAAATATATACATTTTAAAAACGTACTGCAGGAAGGTGAAATTCTACTGATAAAAACACCGAAGCACTGCACTTTCACTTAAAAATTGAAGGACATACACTATGATAAGAGGTACTGCTGGTGGAGAGCGTATGTTCCCTAGAGTTGAGGAGTGTGGGTATAAAGACAGAGATCTACTAGACAGGGAAAACTATGGAGATGAGAGGCAAGAGTGGAGGTGAATAGTGAGAAATACGGTTGTTGGGAAAGACAGAAGGTGACGAGTAGTGTGTCATGTGGGAAGGGCAGTGGTTGCAAGAGGAAAGGGACTGTGATGGATGGAGATGCAAAGGAGAGAGGAGTCCTGATGTGGAGTGGGATAGGTGAGGAAGAGTTGAAGTTGGTAGGAGGGATAAATATCAGCACAGATGTCATTGTCTGAGAGAGGGAGTTGGTTGAAGTTGCGTTCAGGTAGGATATGAAGTGTGTGTAGGTGTAGAGATGGAGGGATATGTCTGTGGCGGCCCAGCAGCATGCCTGGATTGGGGATCGTAGGGAAGACAATGGGGTGATTGGAATCTAATTTATGGACAGTATAGGAGATGCAGAGGCTTTCGATGTGGGCGAGGAGGAGTGGGAATTTGATGAGACGGTAGAGGATTCAGGTGGGGAAAGGTAAACGGATGCAGAAAGTGAGACGATGTGCAAGGCGTTCGAGGATTTGGAGGTTCATATAGAACTTCGGTGGGGTGGAGACCCTTGCAATATTTGCATATCAGAGGATGAGTCAGATCGGGGATTTGTAGGTGTTGAGAATAGCTAAGGCCAATTAATAGTTCTAGTATATGGTGAGCTTTCTATTGGATGGCTAGTAGGTGAGCAGTGGTGGCATTTTTTCTTTATTCTTATTCTTATTTCATTTCCCTGCCCCATATGGGCAGGGGAGGGCTGTCAGTGGCACAATCCTCTGCTCTTCAGCCGAGTGACATGACAACTAAAACAAGAATGAAATGCTACAGATATAACACTATAAAAAAGGGGAACATAAAACAGAGTAAGGGGAGATAATGGAGGTAAAAATATACTGATAGGGAGACGCTCATGGGGGGACAATTAAAAAAGTCACCATGAACTTAAAAAAAACACAGTTGGCGATTCTTAAAACACAAAGAAGACACTGAATGCACATACGTAGGTTAAAAGTCGGCCACAGTATTAAAAACACTCCAGAACAACACACTTAAAACCCACTTGGAGCATACAGGGTGAAGTATAAAACTGCCAGGTGGGACCTGCCGAGGTAGAGGATGGAAAAGGAACGGAGAGCAAGGGACAGCAGGGGAGGCCGTGGGATGAAGAGAGTAGGGGTGTAGCAGGTACATGAAGAGGCAGGAGACTGGTGAGGCAGGAGATGAAGAGGGAAGACAAGGCAGGAGGGAGTGCAGAGACACTGAAAGGGAGCACAAGAGAGGGGGAAGCCGCTCAGGAGAAGGGAGGGGAGGGGGAGGAGAGGGAGTCCTGAGGAGGAGGCAGGAAGATGAGGTTAGAGTTGGCAGGAAGGGTGGATGTCAGGGCGAAGCTCATCATCTGGGAAGGGTAGATGGTGGAATTTGCGTTGGGACAGTGGTGGCAGAGCACACCCTATTAAATAAGCACAAGAATTTGTTTGAACAAACAAGAATACTTGCTCACTCTTCGAACTATTGGGGCTCTGTGATCAGAGAAAACGTTGAACTTAGACTTTGCAAAAACAAGTTCAGTAGAGACAACAGCTATGCACTTAGCAATGCATGGAAGCGTGCACTTAACAGGGAAAAAATTCAGAAGAATACTTCTCGCAATTTACCGCCTGCTGCGATGGATGGCGCTGCAAGCAACGCCAGATAGAGAGCGCAAGTAAAATCTGTGGACGTAGAGCGCGCCACCTATGTACGCGCCACCATGATGTAATGCAGCCAATCAGATGCCGTTCCGTGGGTATAAAATAGGGAACCTGGCCAGTTCACGACAGTTCGAGTCCCTGACGAGGATGATGGTGGCTATCATTGAAAGATTGGAATTTTATCCGAATTTGACGCGAAAAGTGAACTGAGAAATTTTTATGCAATTGTGCTGTTTTACCTCGCGGTAACAGAACACCAGTATATTGCC
Organism: Schistocerca cancellata; assembly: GCF_023864275.1. Classification (NCBI taxonomy): domain Eukaryota; kingdom Metazoa; phylum Arthropoda; class Insecta; order Orthoptera; family Acrididae; genus Schistocerca; species Schistocerca cancellata. The sequence goes on along the minus strand of NC_064628.1, from coordinate 319,628,010 downwards.
GTGTCTGTCCGAAAAGACTGTGCACATGACTTTTCGAGGTGTTAAGATTCCTTGGCTTCAATCTTTACTGATGATGCACTGACTATCGTTTCGTTTGATGGGTTTCATATGTGAGCCAGTCCTGATACACGGCCAGTATCTTGCTTAGAAACTCATCATAACTTTTGCTGTAATGTGCCAAAAAGTTCAATGCACTGCCCAAAAGTTGTTTTTTTGAGCTGCTCTATAAGAGTGTGTGACAATCAAGGAGCAGTTTACGAAAATTCAGTTTCTTTTCCGAAATAGTTTCATGAAGAAGTTGATCTTGAAATTATCAGGAGATTCTTAGAAAGATCGGATTCTGTAAAGTTACAGTTTTTCTTTACGAGTTCTTCTACCGCACGAACCAATCCTTGATTAGCGAAATATGGTCGCCCATCTCGTTCGTCATCGTGCACTTGGTCACGTCCTTCATTGAACTATCTGGCCCATCTCTTCTTATCATCGAATTGCTCATCGTATTTCCTCTGTAAAGCTCACAAATCTGTCGATGAATCTTACTGATTTAGTGTTATTCACATTCATAAAATGAATTACAGATCTAATCTCACAAGTGGTGGGATTTTCAATCAGCTTCGCCATTCCAAACATGTGCTGAGCAGGATAAACAACACTCAGAGAGTAGACAATGCTGTTATCTCCTTGTCCTTCACCAGGCAGTTCCTAACATAAAAGAAAAATGTAGAATGTCATACATACTTCCATCCGACCAATACGGCTATACATTACCTGACTAGTCATGGTTCATAACCCAGCTACTTACTGAAATACGACACCACATCACAAACATTTGTGAATGTGGAGCAATCGACGATCTGCGACATATCGTCTGTGATTGTGCCATTAGACAAGATATCACAGACCAAGACAGGAACCCTTAGGTAATACAGCACTCTGTAACGTAACAAGGACTGAGGAATTGTGGCACAAGCTGAACTCGTCGATAGCCAAAATATGAGGTTATGAACTGCAGTCCTACATGGCCGACAGCCAGCAAAGAAGAGGTCATCAACATGAGAATGAGACGCACAATGGCAGAGAATCCACATACAACAACCTCCCGAAAGCAGTGGGGACTCGACGAGTTGAGCTACGGAGAGGACCAGAAAGGGTTTCCTGAGACACTGAAGCCAACTCCCTATCTTCCTATCATGTGAGGCATAGCGGCACCCTCTGTGACTCCCAGGTTGTGTCTCAGCGTTCCAGTCTTACTACCCAGAAAAATGAGGAAATCTGGCTTGTTGCTGATACCAAGTACATTAGTGTAGTGAAGTGCAGTGCAATGTAGTGTAATGTTGAAGTAGTGCAATCCATAATTATAAATTACAAAATCTGTGAAGCTGCGGTGTAGCATAGTGCAGCGGACTAGTAACATGTGCTGTCTGGTTTCCGGATGAACATATAGGGCGATTCAGCTGCCGCTACTCATGGATTTCTTCAACCCGCAACGCCTTCAAGAACCACATGCGAGATTTTCATATTCTCTCCTTCGCTACGTGCAGACTTCTAGTCCTATAGAAAAAATGGACAAGACCCTGTTGTAGGATAGTTGATGTAGCTAAATTTTGTACTGATACAAGTTTTCGTTGGAGGCCACAGTTTTCAAGTTATTAAAAAAAAATCTCAGGTGAAGGTCACTTTTGTGCGTTTTTCTTGAATCATTCGAAAACAACGACCTGTAGCAAAAACGTATCCCAGTACCATATGAGTAGATTAAATTTGCTACAAAAAGGTCCTGTTTATGCATAGAGAGCGAGAGAATATGAAAATCTTGAGTGTGGTATTTGAAGGTATTGCAGCTTGCATACAACTCACAGGTAGGGGCAGCTGAATTACCCTGCATATCTGTGTGAATGACGACCAAAAATGAAGATTTTTAAGAAATTTTAAAATATTTTTTTACTTAGACTCTTATGTAGATTATTTTCGCTTCAAATACCAAACCGCGGGACTGCTACGGTCGCAGGTTCGAATCCTGCCTCGGGCATGGGTGTGTGTGATGTCCTTAGGTTTGTTAGGTTTAAGTAGTTCTAAGTTCTAGGGGACTTTTGACCTAAGATGTTGAGTCCCATAGTGCTCAGAGCCATTTTTTTTCAAATACCACAGTGCTTAGTTAAACTAAAATTATCACACCAATTCGTTTACACCATTTGGTCTACTTTTGTATGTAGAATAAAACAGCAATTAAGTAATAAATAATAATCTCCTTCACTCAATCAGCTAATGCGCATGCACGGAATTGTGATTATAGCGCTGCTCCAGAAAAATGCGAACGGAACTTTCTTTACGGATGCATTTCGTAAATAGTAAATACACTGTTCAAAGTAATTAGAGGAACACGTGTATCAACGTCCGGTATGTTGAATTTATTGTGATACAAGTGGTACCTGTGGTCTTACAGAGATACTTTACATATCTGGTCTTATTGCATATTTCCTTTCAGTGTAGGCAACATTTAAAACCATTAGCCATCTATCCGCTGTGTATTTTTGCACTACAGTGTCAGGTGACACCTCATAAGGAAGGAAGTATCTGTGTCCCAGTGTTTGCTAGTGAGGTACAAGATGGCAGTAGTCATTTGTGTTGTATTCAACCAAGCACATGCAATGCCACATATTAATGCAGTGTAGGTGCCAAGGGCCGTCTCTTTGATTAATAAAGGACGGACTTTCTGTCGTGTTGCTGCAATTACATGTGTCATCCATAGGTTGTAGACACGCTACAGGGAGACAAGTCAATACACAATGTGAGTTGAACAAGGTCGCCGATGCATCACAGTCCAATGTGAAGAGCGATATCCGTTCACCTCTGCATTGCAGCGTCGTACAAATACATGTCGTTGTCTGTGGTCAGCTTACCTCCAGGCAGGACATCGAACAGATCGTGCTGGACCAAGTGATGTCTGCTGCATGTGATATTAACACAGAATAGCTTCTAACGCCAGGGCCTATATGGCGGGCTCAGTAGGAGTGTCTTGCGAAGCCTGGACATTGGAGTAACAGAATGATTAGCGGTGAGTCTTGCCCTGAACCCCATCGTACATATATGGAGAATGCTTAACATGTGTTCGTAGTCGTCCTGTTCCGCCAAAGCCTCTCCAAGAACTGTCACGGGCTCTCATTGAATAATGGTAACGGATACCACAGAGTGATCTCAGCAGACTTGTACGGAGCGAGCCATGTAGGTGTCAGGCAGTGGTAAAGGCTCACGGAAGGCATACATGTTATAGAAGGTCTCAAAGTCCAATGAAAAGCACCCAGGATGACGGAACGAATGATTGTTTCCGCTTTGTTTCCAGCACCTGTTGGGCATTTCAGTCATTTTTTTTATGTAAACTATAGAGGGTGTAATAATGTTTACTTCATTTGCGAAAGGTAAAGGTATAATTTGGTAACGTACCCAGTCTTCAGTTACGGCTCAATGAAATATGGCACACGCCCGAAGTCTCGTTCTTCTGATTCTTTTGAGCAGGGTAATTTGTGTGTGTATGTGTGTGTGTATGTGTGAGAGATAGAGAGAGAGAGAGAGAGAGAGAGAGAGAGAGCACGTTGCTCATCCTGAGCGAAATATTAACCACACTTACTGTCTACCCTGAGTAAACAGCTTGAGCAGCGTTAACGTGGCCGTCAGCCCACTCCTCGCTGTCCGGAAGCATGCCGCCCGCTCTGTGACGCAAGCCCTGGAGGGCGCTGCTCGGCGCCCACTCGCAGCTGATGGCTCGCCTCCGTGTGCTCACACACGTGATTACTCACTCTGTGCCCGGCACGGTAGCAGGTCTGCAGGCGCTGACACCGCTGCTGTACTCCTCACCTTACACACGCGCCCGAGGTGCCGGCCCGTCTCCGGCGGAAACCGGTTCTCCTTGTCCGCTTTCTTCCCGACCACCTTAGCCTTGAACACCGCTGCCCTTATTCTGGGCCGTTAACCTGCTGGCGGAAGTCTTACGCAGCGAGGTTTTGCTGTGGCTGAGGCCAAAACGATGTCACTCCACTAGACAGCATTGTTTGTTTTGTGAACACGCGCAGCGGCTCATTCGAAATCTCTACATCGACGTCTTCATGATTACTCTACAGCTCACAATTAAGTGCCTTTATTGGGTGTCGATGTGACTTGTGCAACTTTCCAGTCTTTGCATTCGGATCTTTCTAGTAGTGAGCGGTTGTCTACATGATTACTCCACAAATGGCTCTAAGCACTATGGGACTTAACATCTGAGGTCATCAGTCCCCTAGCCTTAGAACTACTTAAACCTAACTAACCTAAGGACATCACACACATCCATGCCCGAGGCAGGATTCGAACCTGCGACCGTAGCAGCAGCGCGGTTCCGGACTGAAGTGCCTAGAACCGCTCGGCCACATCGGGCGGCGATTACTCTACAGCTCACAATTAAATGCGTCTACTGGGTGTTGATGTGATTTGCGTAACTTTCCAGTCTTTGGGTACAGGTCTTTCTGTGCATAATATTACTAAGTATGGAGCCATTGTATCAGCTTATTCTGAAATGAACCTAACTTGTATATAATCTGGACCAGAGTCCTTGCCTTTATTAAGTGTTCTAAGCTGCTTCGCTACACCGAGAATATCTACTTCCAAGCCAGTCATGTTGGCAGTTGTTCTTGATTCGAATTGTGCAACATTTACTTCGTCTTCTTTTGTGAAGGAATTTCGGAAAACCGAGTTCAGTAAATCTGCTTTAGTGACACTGTCGTCAATAACATCACTATTGTGAAGGTACTGATAGCGTCTTACTGCTCGTGTACTTTACATACGACTTTGGGTTTTCTGCCAGATTTCGGTAGAGATAATTTCGTTGTGGAAACTATTAAAAGCATATCGCACTGAAGTTCGTGCTAAATTTCGAGCTTCTGAAAACCTTCTCCAATATTAGGGATTTTGTAATCTTTTAAAACTGGCGTGCTGTTTTCGTTGGCCGGCCGGAGTGGCCGAGCGGTTCTAGGCGCTACAGTCTGGAACCGCGCGACCGCTACGGTCGCAGGTTCGAATCCTGCCTCGGGCATGATGTGTGTGTTGTCCTTAGGTTAGTTAGGTTTAAGTAGTTCTACGTTGTAGGGGACTGATGACCTCAGATGTTAAGTCCCATAGTGCTCAGAACCATTTGTTTTCGTTGCTTCCGCAAAAATTGTTTCAACCTGTTTTGTGTCCGTTGGGGGATCAGTACCATCTCTTATTAATATATTTGGTATATATCGCTCTTAACTGCCATCGATACTATTTCTTTGAATTTAATCCATATCTGTTACACGCTTACATAGATTGGGACGAGTGATTACTGTCTCTCAGAAGGGTGTGAAGCGAATTTTTAACTGTTTTTTTTTCTTTTTAGCAGAGACGTTTTGCGTTTATTTGTGTTGGGTTTGGATGTTACGATGTTCAGTCTCCCTAAATAACCTTGTGATCACCTCTATCTGTCATGATGCTTCCTGCTTCATATTTAGTCAGGATTATTTGTTCGCCGGCCGGTGTGGCCGTGCGGTTCTAGGCGCTTCAGGCTGGAACCGCGTGACCGCTACGTTCGCAGGTTCGAATCCTGCCTCGGGCATGGATGTGTGTGATGTCCTTAGGTTAGTTAGGTTTAAGTAGTTCTACGTTGTAGGGGACTGATGACCTCAGATGTTAAGTCCCATAGTGCTCAGAGCCATTTGATTTTTTAATTCGTTCAAAACAATTTTCTGAGTAAACATTCAGTGCGATTTCGGACAATGGTTTATGCCTACCACCGAATTTAAATCTATTTTCGCCAACATATCGAGGGTAGATTGCACTCATCGCCAACTATAATTGTATGAGTGATGAAAATCTGTATTCGACTTTTACAGTGACTCCACTTTCAAGTAATGCTGTCGAGGTCTCCTACACTACATTTACATAAGGCACAACTTGCGGAAGGCGAAAACCGACTTTCTGAAACCCATTTCCACTGATGGCAATTAATTTTTCGTGGCTGAGGTTCGCAGTACGTAAATTTTTGGAAGACGTCATAGTCGTTTTTGACGGCAAATACTATTTATTCATCATGCAGTTCCGGTAGTTTGGGTACTTTCAAGAAAATTACTACCGAATTTTACTGCATCAGCAGGTGAATAATTGAAAAAAAGTTGAGAGGTACGAGGGGCGTTCAACAAGTTAAACAATACTTTTACTTTATATTTTTGAAAGCAGGTTGGTTTTATTCAGTATTTCAGTACATCATATTAGGGTACAAAACCCTATTTTTCAATATAATCTCCGTTCAGTGCGACGGCCTTACTCCACCTTAAAGAGAGGGCCTGTATGCACGCATGGTACCACTCTACTGGTCAACCTCGAAGCCATTGTCTTGCTGCATCAATAACCTCCACATCATCCAAATACTGCTTCCCGCGGAGCGCGTTCTTTATTGGGCCAAAGAGATGGAAGTCGGAAGGCGCTTGATTCCGGCCAGTAGGGTTGATGAGGAAGAGCAGTTCAGTGAAGTTTTGGAAGCTCCTCTGGGGTGTGCGAAGACTTGTGTGAGGCCTTGCCGTTGTTATGGAATACGAGAAATTTGTTTGTATTTGTCGCGACGAACACGCTGAAGTCGTTTCTTCAATTTCCTGAGGGTAGCGGAACACGTATCAGAGTTGATCGTCGCTCCACGAGGGAGAACATCAAACAAAATAGTCCCACGAGAGTTCCGGAAGACCGTCCCCGGGTCATTACAGGTTGAGGATGCGGCTTCAGCCTTTTTCTTCGGAGGAGAGATGGTGTGGCACCACTTCATGGATTGCCGTTTTGGTTCCAGTTCGAAGTTATCAACCCATGTTTCATCGCCTGTGACGATGTACGACAAACAGTTCCCATGATCGGGCTCGTAACGCGCAGGCACAGACGGTCCTTTGTTGCTCTTTATGGTGTTCTGTTAGGCGTCGCCGGCCGGAGTGGCCGAGCAGTTCTAGGCGCTTCGGTCTGGAACCGCACGACCGCTACGGTCGCAGATTCGAATCCTGCCTCGGACAATGATGTGTGTGATGTCCTTTGAACCAGACTGAGATTCATTGGAAGAATCCTAATGAAATGCAATCCGAAATCAAACGAAGTAGGTTACAGTACGCTTGTTCGCCCACTGCTTGAATACTGCTCAGCAGTGTGGGATCCGTACCCGATAGGGTTGATAGAAGAGACAGAGAAGATCCAACGGAGAGCAGTGCGCTTCGTTGCAGGATCATTTAGTAATCGCGAAGGCGTTACGGAGATGATAGATAAACTCCAGTGGAAGACTCTACAGGAGAGACGCTCAGTAGCTCGGTACGGGCTTTTGTTGAAGTTTCGAGAACATACCTCCACCGAGGAGTGAAGCAGTATATTGCTCCCTCCTACGTATATCTCGCGAAGAGACCATGAGGATAAAATCAGAGAGATTAGAGCCCACACAGAGGCATACCGACAATCCTTCTTTCCACGAACAATACGAGACTGGAATAGAAGGGAGAACCGATAGAGGTACTCAAGGTACCCTCCGCCACACACCGTCAGGTGTCTTGCATAGTATGGATGTAGATGTAGATTTTGTTAGGCGTCGAGGAACCCAGCAGGCATACACCCCAACTGATGGGTGGGTGTGTCAGCACATGCAACAGAAACCTAAAGTTGTGCAGCAATGTGTTTGGTTGTGATCCATCGATCAACGTCTGCACGTTCCAGCACACCAGTCACACCTGTGGACGGTCCGCGGGGGAGCTGGAGATGGTTCAAATGGCTCTGAGCACTATGGGACTTAACAGCTATGGTCATCAGTCCCCTAGAACTTGTTGTTGTTGTTGTTGTGGTCTTCAGTCCTGAGACTGGTTTGATGCAGCTCTCCATGCTACTCTATCCTGTGCAAGCTTCTTCATCTCCCAGTACCTACTGCAACCTACATCCTACATCTGAATCTGCTTAGTGTATTCATCTCTTGGTCTCCCCCTACGATTTTTACCCTCCACGCTGCCCTCCAATACTAAATTGGTGATCCCTTGATGCCTCAGAACATGTCCTACCAACCAATCCCTTCTTCTGGTCAAGTTGTGCCACAAACTTCTCTTCTCCCCAATCCTGTTCAATACTTCATTAGTTATGTGATCCACCCATCTAATCTTCAGCATTCTTATGTAGCACCACATTTCGAAAGCTTCTAGTCTCTTCTTGTCCAAACTATTTACCGTCCATGTTTCACTTCCATACATGGCTACACTCCATACAAATACTTTCAGAAATGATTTCCTGACACTTAAATCTATACTCGATGTTAACAAATTTATCTTCTTCAGAAACGCTTTCCTTGCCATTGCCAGTCTACATTTTATATCCTCTCTACTTCGACCATCATCAGTTATTTTGCTCCTCAAATAGCAAAACTCCTTTACTACTTTAAGTGTCTCATTTCCTAATCTAATACCCTCAACATCACACGACTTAATTCGACTACATTCCATTATTCTCGTTTTGTTTTTGTTGATGTTCATCTTATATCCTCCCTTCAAGACACCATCCATTCCGTTCAACTGCTTTTCCAAGTCCTTTGCTGTCTCTGACAGAATTACAATGTCATCGGCGAACCTCAAAGTTTTTATTTCTTCTCCATGGATTTTAATACCTACCCCGAATTTTTCTTTTGTTTCCTTTACTGCTTGCTCAATATACAGATTGAATAACATCGGGGAGAGGCTACAACCCTGTCTTACTTCCTTCCCAACCACTGCTTCCCTTTCATGTCCCTCGACTCTTATAACTGCCATCTGGTTTCTGTACAAATTGTAAATAGCCTTTCGCTCCCTGTATTTTACCCCTGCCACCTTCAGAATTTGATAGAGAGTATTCCAGTCAACATTGTCAAAAGCTTTCTCTAAGTCTACAAATGCTAGAAACGTAGGTTTGCCTTTCCTTAATCTTTCTTCTAAGATAAGTCGTAAGGTCAGTATTGCCTCACGTGTTCCAGTATTTCTACGGAATCCAAACTGATATTCCCCGAGGTCGGCTTCTACTAGTTTTTCCATTCGTCTGTAAAGAATTCGCGTTAGTATTTTTCAGCTGTGGCTTATTAAATTGATTGTTCGGTAATTTTCACATCTGTCAACACCTGCTTTCTTTGGGATTGGAATTATTATATTCTGCTTGAAGTCTGTGGGTATTTCGCCTGTTTCATACATCTTGCTCACCAGATGGTAGAGTTTTGTCAGGACTGGCTCTCCCAAGGCCGTCAGTAGTTCCAATGGAATGTTGTCTACTCCGGGGGCCTTGTTTCGACCCAGGGCTTTCAGTGCTCTGTCAAACTCTTCACGCAGTATCATATCTCCCATTTCATCTTCATCTACATCCTCTTCCATTTCCATAATATTGTCCTCAAGTGCATCGCCCTTGTATAGACCCTCTATATACTCCTTCCACCTTTCTGCTTTCCCTTCTTTGCTTAGAACTGGGTTTCCATCCATGTATACAACCTTCTATCATGATTGTTAAACCAAGTGTTAGCTATGATTAAGTTGTGCTCTGTACAAAATTCTACCAGGCGGCTTCCTCTTTCATTTCTTAGCACCAATCCATATTCACCTACTACGTTTCCTTCTCTCCCTTTTCCTACACTCGAATTCCAGTCACCAATGACTATTAAATTTTCGTCTCCCTTCACTGTCTGAATAATTTCTTTTATTTCATCATACATTTCTTCAATTTCTTCGTCATCTGCAGAGCTAGTTGGCATATAAACTTGTACTACTGTAGTAGGTGTGGGCTTCGTATCTATCTTGGCCACAATAATGCGTTCACTATGCTGTTTGTAGTAGCTTACCCGCATTCCTATTTTCCTATTCATTATTAAACCTACTCCTGCATTACCCCTATTTGACTTTGTGTTTATAACCCTGTAGTCAACTGACCAGAAGTCTTGTTCCTCCTGCCACCGAACTTCACTAATTCCCACTATATCTAACTTTAACCTATCCATTTCCCTTTTTAAATTTTCTAACCTACCTGCCCGATTAAGGGATCTGTCATTCCACGCCCCGATCCGTAGAACGCCAGTTTTCTTTCTGCTGATAACGACATCCTCTTGAGTAGTCCCCGCCCGGAGATCCGAATGGGGGACTATTTTACCTCCGGAATATTTTACCCAAGAGGACGCCATCATCATTTAATCATACAGTAAAGCTGCATGCCCTCGGGAAAAATTACGGCTGTAGTTTCCCCTTGCTTTCAGCCGTTCGCAGTACCAGCACAGCAAGGCCGTTTTGGTTATTGTTACAAGGCCAGATCAGTCAATCATCCAGACTGTTGCCCTTGCAACTACTGAAAAGGCTGCTGTCCCTCTTCAGGAAACACACGTTTGTCTGGCCTCTCAACAGATACCCCTCCGTTGTGGTTGTACCTACGGTACGGCTATCTGTATCGCTGAGGCACGCAAGCCTCCCCACCAACGGCAAGGTCCATGGTTCTAGAACCTAGAACTACTTAAACCTAACTAACCTAAGGACGGCACGCAACACCCAGCCATCACGAGGCAGAGAAAATCCCCGACCCCGCCGGGAATCGAACCCGTGGGCGTGGGAAGCGAGAACGCTACCGCACGACCACGAGATGCGGGCCGGGAGCTGGAGATGGACAGGTTTGTGCGAATTGCTGCAATGATGATACCTCATTCAACGACTCATCATGCTTTTGTTCACTGCCATTTTGCATTCTGCAAGCGCCTATGAATATCCGCCAAAAACTTGAAAACGAAGGCTAAGTTCAATTTTTGGTGTGAGGTTTCCGCTTCTTTAGTAAAATATAGTAAAATCTACGGCTCTGAGCTTAACAATAAATAATATACCGTAAAATATTTCCGACTGTCTGTTAACAGTAATATGGTTCACGCGATAGATATCACGCTAGTTGCCTGAAATGTTAATAGTATATAATGAGCTCTAAATGAATACTTGTATGTATATTAAATAGAAAAATTGAGAGTTCTAGCTGCTATATCAATAAATATATCTTTTTTTGAGGAGGTAATGATTTACAGCTTCTATGAAATATTGAAACTTATCACACAGTCGGTTTCAGTCGTTGACAGACCATTTTCTAGTGTTAACTTTTCGTAACTGGGATTCACTGTCATGTAAAATTTTTTGAAAGACATCATGTTTACGCCAGGGACTGTAAAACGCTTTATTTCCACTATTGCAATTTCAGCCTTAGGCTATTATCAGGTGCAGATGTTTTGGCTTTAAGCCATTTCTACTTTATACATATATAAATGTGTCAGCCTGTATAAAGTTGACATGGCTTAAAGCCAAAACATCTGCACAAGATAATCGCCTAAGGCCGAAACTTCAATAGTGGAAATAAAAAGCTTAACAGTCACTGGCGTAAACATGATGTCTTTCAAAAAATTTGCTAGTGTACTTTCAAATCGTAATCAGACCCGATGTAACTCATAACCATAATAAATCATCATGGCCCAAGCCAACATCTTCATTTAACTCCAAGCAAAAGAGCATACAGCGTCCCGTAATTTAGTGACGAAGCAGTTTTCACTGAATTACGACAGACTGTATGTGTTCTGCCTTACGACTGAACGGGCAAGTTGGCTTGTGCTGTGATGATTTATAATTTTTATGAGATGCATCACATTTGATTGCTATTTCAAAGTACACCAGCGGACTGTCTGTTAACTATCGTAACCAGTAGTTTAATAAACTTTGAAATTATACGCATACGTGAAACCACGAGTTTTCAAATGCATTTTCTGCATTTGTAGGTTTATTTAAATATGTAACTGCATATGATTCAGCCACTGTAACTGGTTTAGATTTGTTAGCCATCTTTACATCCGAGTCAGGTGGTTTCGCGATAAAGTCTGCCTGGAAACTGAGAGATCGAAGTATCGAATCCCTGTCGAAACTTGGAATTTTCTGTCTGCCTTTAACCTAGCCTTCGCATCTGACGTATGTGAAGAATCGCCAGTGGAATTACTGGAGTAGTTTAGGAACACGCACGTCCCCTAAGCGGCGTATAGTTAAAATATTTGGACCGGGCCATTGAGTCACTGGGAATCATTACTGTGTAGTTACATTCTCCACCCCTAAATCTTACAGTATGCATGGGGATGTCGTCTTGTGCAAGTAAGCACAACACAGCAGTGCTGCGGCTGAACGTAGTAAATACGATCTGGAGCCAACAGTAATTTAATCTAATGTTGTTTAGTATGATATTTGCACTTTATTGTAAAGTTCAGTGCGTTAGATAAATTTTTATTCTCTCGCCTCTGACTTCCCTTCACTCACTCTCTCTCTCTCTCTCTCTCTCTCTCTCTCTCTCTCTCTCTCCCCTCCCTGTCCCCTCCTCTCCCACCCACGAAGGACCGTCGCCTTGCAAGATCGTATTGAACAAACTAATTTGTCTTTCACAATCGAAAAGTTACGCTGAGATTGAATGTTTAATGATAAAAGCCCTGTTACTATATTTAGAACTGAAGACACGATTTATTACAGAAAACGTTTACATCTGTCTTCGTATAGCTCCGGATTTTCCGCAGTGCGCGTAACGCTAGGGTGACCCCTCTAAGGCACCTTTTCCTTGTATAATGATTTTTCTTGGACTTCGCCCCAGTTTGTTTTCATTCCATGTACAACTGAGCTGTGTGGAATTTGGGAAAGTCCAGAATATATATATATATATATATATATATATATATATATATATATATATATATATATATGAAAAGTCCATTCATTTCCTAAGAGAGATAGCATACTTACTTCACACGATGTACACTACTGGCCATTAAAATTGCTTCACCACGAAGATGACGTGCTACAGACGCGAAATTTAACCGGCAGGAAGAAGAAGCTCTGATATGCCAATGATTAGCTTTTCAGAGCATTCACACAAGGTTGGCACCGGTGGCGACGCCTACAATGAGCTGACATGAGGAAAGTTTCCAACCTATTTCTCATACACAAACAGCAGTTGACCGGCGTTGCCTGGTAAAACGTTGTTGTGATGCCTCGTGTAAGAAGGAGAAATGCGTACTATCACGTTTCCGACTTTGATAAAGGTCGGATGTAGCCTATCGCGATTGCTGTTTATCGTATGGCGACATTGCTGCTCGCGTTGGTCGAGACCCAATGACTGTTAACAGAATATGGGATCGGTGGGTTCAGGAGGGTAATACGGAATGCCGTGCTGGATCCCAACGGCCTCGTATCACTAGCAGTCGAGATGACAGGCAACAGAGTCAACAGATTGGGACGTTTGCAAGACAACAACCATCTGCACGAACAGTTCGACGACGTTTGCAGCAGTATGGACTATCAGCTCGGAGACCGTGGCTGCGGTTACCCTTGACGCTGCATCACAGACAGGAGCGCCTGCGATGGTGTACTCAACGACGAACCTAGTTGCACGAATGGCAAAACGTCATTTTTTTCAGATGAATCCGGGTTCTGTTTAGAGCTGATGGTCAAATCCGTGTTTGGCGACATCGCGGCGAACGCACATTGAAAGCGTGTATTCGTCATCGCCATACTGGGGTATCACCCGGCGTAATGCTATGGGGTGCCATTGGTTACACGTTTCGGTCACCTCTTGTTCGCATTGACTTCACTTTGAACAGTGGACGTTACATTTCAGATGTGTTACGACCCGTGGCTCTACCCTTCATTCGACCCCTGCGAAACCCTACATTTCAGCAGGATAATGCACGACCGCATGTTCCAGGTCCTGTACGGGCCTTTCTGGATACAGAAAATGTTCGAGTGCTGCCCTGGCCAGCACATTCTCCAGATCTCTCACCAATTGAAAACGTCTGGTCAATGGTGGCCGAGCAACAGGCTCGTCGCAATGCCGCCAGTCACTACTCTTGATGAACATTGGTATCGTGTTGAAGTTGCATGGGCAGCTGTACCTGTACATTCCATCCAATCTCTGTTTGACTCAATGCCCAGACGTATCAAGGCCGTTATTACGGCCAGAGGTGGTTGTTCTGGATACTGATTTCTCAGGATCTATTCACCCAAATTGCGTGAAAATGTAATCACATGTCAGTTCTAGTATAATATATTTGTCCAATAAATACCCGTTTATTATCTGCATTTCTTCTTGGTGTAGCAATTTTAATGGCCAGTAGTGTACATTCGCAGCAGCAAACATGAACCACCGTCGGTTGTATTTGGAATGTCGAAATGAAAATTTGTGCCGGACTGGGATTCGAACCCGGATTTCCCGCTTTACGCGAGCGCTCGCCTTAAACGCTTCGAGCATACGAGCACTAATCACGACGAGGCCCAAATTTCCATATATTGATGTCACAACCTTTACTCGCGAGTTAAGCATAGTCCTGTACCGGAAGAACTTTTTTAAATTGAGATTCGAGGGCTTGGTATTGTCGAATATATACGAAATCGCAGTGTGTCTGTTATTCAGTAGTACGATGCTACTTTACTTCGGAGAAGACTGTGTTCAGCAACAGCATATTTGTCAAAATCACGATATTTTACATGGAGTCAGTGACTTGTGCAGCATTCTGAAACTATTCTATTTGACTGACCAATATACTGATAATTGCTACCGCAATAAAGAGGAATTTCGCTGAGCACAGCTTCTCTTTAATTTCTTTCGGCGATCGGAAAAGGATTGAATACCGAGTCCGCCCAGGACTCTGCCTATTTCATTTTCTATACCTCTACAAAACTTTAAGATAATTTATGGTTCCAGTCTGTTGAAACGGGTGCATTCAGAACTGAAAACTGTCAATGCGCTGAGGCTAGAGAGGGAACTATTAGAACAATGTTAACAGGGTGCAAGTATGGATACATGAAAATCCAGAAATTATCAATAATGTGCATGAACAACTTGTTTCTAATAAAACAAGAACGTCGTTTACTTGATCTGAGTTCCTTACGACAGATCATTCAAAGAGGGGATTTTGTTACTCAAATGTAGAGTCCGAGGGGCGCCACTTCCCTTTTTGCTATTGAATCCAAACTAAACACAACTCATTTTTTCATGTAATAAAACTAAACTACGGCGTAGCACAAGGAAAATATCGAAGTAAGAGCCCTGCATCTGCATACTGTATTTCATTCCCAAACATCAAACAGTGCTGTGCTTCACTGAATTCCAGCTAGTGCTTTCTGATTCGTAGATTTTTCTCTGGGAGGGAACTTTCAGCGGCAGACGTAAAAAATACGGAGGTTTGTTTATAAAGCGAACGAAAGTCAAAGCATCTCTAGACACAGACTCCCGGTATGTATAAGGAAACGAAGTTCGAGAGCGTACTGAATAAACTCTATTTTGTAGTTTCAGCTGGCTTCGCGGGAATACAAACATATGTACATTGCCCTCCCGCACACTGCAAACATTGATTCAGCAGCAACTAAAATGTGTTCGGCGGGCATCTGACTCGTTAACAGCAAGGTTGGAAATTGCTTATCCCAATCAAGATTCCGGTCCGGAATAAACTATTTACTTATTTTTAGAGCAAATATTTTGCTGCAAGTAGCTACCAATATGCGTAGCGACTCAATATACTCGCATGATTCAAATAAACTGATATTTGCCACTTTCACGGAGAGATTAACTGGGAGTAGCGCCCTCCTTTTTCTCTGCCCATGAAGCGCTGATCAAATAAGAGTGAATATTTGTTTTATGACTTTTCTGTAGCTTATTAGCGTTGTCTTTTCTGAAGGAAGCTGTCTAGAATTTCAGTGCTGATCTGTGTGCATTATCTAAATGAGCAAAGACTGAAAATGAAGTTACCACATCTTTCTTGGCCTCTGCAATTAACATATTTTTTACTATCAGGACACAGTTATTTCTATTGGAAAAGTGCAATGAGGTCCCTTGCGGTCCTCAAACATATCACAAGAAAGAGGAACAGTTTCATCGTGAAGAAGGGTATTGGATAATCACTCAGGATTAGTGTAATGAGAACCCTGGAAGATGATGAGATGTTTAGGATGTGAAATATCCTCCTGCACCGCGTTAGGTGCATGATCAGTCATGTATACTGCAACAGCTGAACACACGTTTTAAAATTACAGCACAGCATGCTATCAAATACAAATATTTCAGCGCCGCCGTTTCGTGCAGGGCGCCCATAATTAAAGTTCGAGTATCAAAATGCTGTATAAAGAAATCCAGTGCTCAAAATTACTCAAATTTGAACAGCGTATTATTGACGCAAGAGGAAACGTCATGGAACGAAAAAACTTAACGAAAATTTGACCAATAGATGGCGCCGTAAGCGTTGAAATATGCACACCAATAAATGCGCGGCGCACAGCTGTTCTTCAGTGAGCGTCTAGACGTCCAACTTGGCTGTCTCCACGAAGGATCGCGTGCTACTGGTAGAGCTCTTTAACAAGAACGGTGACTGTGTCGCAGTAGCCCTGCAGAATACCGAAACACTCAAGGGTAGGAAAAAAAGGCATTGGTCAGATGTCTGCTAAGGGTCTGGAAACAATGATTACAAAATTCGGAAAGACAAGTTCTTTTGAAGTGCAATGTGGCAGAGGGAGGAATGCAATTGATCCAGCGTCTGTCGAAGATGTGCCCACAGCATTGCAGGAGTGCTCATGCAGTGGTGTGCAAACGTGCAGTGCACGGGAAATCGGCCGAACGTTAGATGTGCCTGCGAGCACGGTGCATAGAATTCTACTAAACGTTCTGCATTGCTATCCATACAAAATCACACATGTTCAGGGACTGCTTCCTGCTGACCTGCCAGCAAGACAAACGGTCGCTCTGGAATTTCTTGCTCGCACAGAATTGGACAATAAATGGCCATAAAACATTTTGTGGACAGACGTGCCCATTTCTATCTCCAAGGACATGGCGATCGCAGAATTGCAGAATATGGACAACGGAAATCCCCACGCACATCACCCGTTATCATTTCATTCTGTGATGCAGTTTGACGGAATCGTTCCTCGCAGAGCAGTATTTTTTCGAGGACATGAGTACTGCGGGTCCTGTTGCCTATACTATCACTGGTAAACCCTGCTAGAGTCTTTCGCGCACCAACGTCATTTCAGGCCTTCAACACCGTGGTTGTGCGGGTAGGATCATTTTTATGTAAGATGGAGCTCTTCCGCACGTTGCACAGCCAGTGAAGCGGCTGCTGTAGAGGCATTTCGGAAATGCTAGAATAATCAGCCGTCATTTACCTGCAGCCTGGCCGTCCAGATCACCTGATCTTAATCCGTGTAACTTATGGCTGTCGGGCTATCTGAAAGATGTGTGTTCAGTCTTCCAATTGCGAAAGTAGCTGTATTGATGGCGCGCACTGCGCAGCGGCGCATTCTGAATGTGACCCCAGAGATACTCCGATCTGCTCTAGCACATGCTGTTTCTCGATTTCAACTTGTTGCAGAAAACGGTGGACGGCATATTGAACATGTCTTGCGCCATTCTCAAAACAGGTAGAAACCGATGTCATCTCGCTTTTTATGCTGTTTTTGACTCCAGGACAATTAAAAACCGATGACATTTTGCTTTTTATGCGGTTTTGGCGCCATGGCTATTGAAAACAGATTTTTTCATCCCTTGTTGTAAGACCTTGTCGCGGTTGATGGGAATACCTAAATACAGTGCCACAACTGTTGACTGCCGAACTCGCGCAGTCATGCACGTTGAACAGTACGATTGTTGTAATGTGCAACTCAAGCCTTAGCCGTCGTATTGCAATTCATCTGTCATTTGTAGCGGACCCCATTACTTACAGCACCACCTCCTGCTAAAATTATCTTTTTTTTTAATTCCATGACGCTTTCACTTCCGTTGATAATATGCTATTCAAATCTGGCTTATTTCGTGGCATTGATTCTCTTTCTACAGCCTTTTTGAAACTGGAATTTTAATTATGTACATATTGCAAATGTACACGTCTGTGACGATACAATTTGTCTCAATGTATATACAAATGATTGTTTAATGTGTGCCTGATGGTGTTCTCTTGAACAAGTAATATGAAGTTTTATAAAGCATCATTAGCCGGAAATAAATATAAATTTGTAGCACTTGCGAAATTTGCTGATGAAGTCGAAAGGAATGAAATGATATTGATTTAGCCGCCCTGTCTCTTAAGCCATTTTTCGACTAAACTTGTGACGTATGGTTTTCATCACCCGCGCCCGGGTTCCCGGGTTCGATTCCCGGCGGCGTCAGGGATTTTCTCTGCCTCGTGATGATTGGGTGTTGTGTGCTGTCCTTAGGTTACTTAGGTTTAAGTAGTTCTAAGTTCTATTGGAGTGATGACTATAGATGTTAAATCCCATAGTGCTCAGAGCCAATTTGGTTGTCATCAGGGAGCAGGAGGAGGTGGAAGATATAGGAGCGCAGTGATATGGTTTTCATTTAAGTCCAACACCTTCTCACTCCAACACCTAGCTCCCTTACACTGCACTTCCTGTAAAGGTTAAGTAATAAGGGACAGTGGGAAGACCACGAACTCATAACAGGGAAGTGATAAACCAGTGCAATATGAATACACTAAATATTCAAAAACAAGTTTAAATGCTAGGTAGCTTTCTTACAGCATGGGACATCAATCCACAATTCTGGATTAATTGTTGAATAACCGGTCCTCCGGATGAAATGTAAGCAACGTGAGGAAACAATGAAACAAGAAATACAAGTGCATTCACACCCTAAGATTCCTAACTTTTGGTAAATCATCACAAAAAACATGCAGCAAAAATTGTGACTGACAACGAGAGACGATAGATTCGGATACAAAGGGCAATTAGCACGGCAAATTCTAACCCATCAGTATTAGTGAATGATGTGCATGCAGATCACAACACAAAATGACAGAGTTTGTGATTTCGTTGGTCGAGGTCAGAGAGTACACACTCTCGTAGCACGAGAAGAATCCTATCAACGTCATTTTACATCTGAATGATTGCAAAGCAATGGAAACCGAAGTATCCATATTTTACTGACTTCGGGCATATACAGTGGAGTGCCTGCTCCGGAAGAAATAATTCCTCTAGCCAACTTTTCCACGGGAGGACCGCTGACCGTTCCAGCAGCCTTTGGACGGAGAAGCGGGTGAACACTCGATCATCTTTAAGTTGGTCACTGTGCAGTGGCTCCAGGAAGGTGACTCCCGTGAAAGAACCGTTTCCTTTCGCGCTGGTGGTCTTCATCGCGAATCTGAATGCAATGACTCTGTCTTTCACTGATAATGCCACCGTGGGACTTTTTCAATAAGTCGGAAAACTTAAAAGGTAAACATCAATAATAACGTTAATTTCCTTCGACCCTCTGTGGTGTTGCCTAGACTAGGCCATCGGGTGGTTGGGGTGTATGAATTTCGGTATCAGCAAAATAATTGATTATTCGGCTAATATCGTTAATTATTTCGCTATTGTAAGTTACTATAACATCAAGAGTGCAGAAAAAAAATGTATTCATATATGTCAAGAAAAACAAAGGAAAATTACAGATAGTCAGATTTAATCTATGGCCGCTAGCAGCATTGAACGTGAGAGAATGGTTTGATGTCGGACAGAAGGAAGAACGTCGTAAAAAACAAGTAATGTTGATAGACGAAAATAAAGTAGCCTGAATGATTCAGAAATAAAAAAACAAAAAGAATCGTAACTGGGAGAAGATGGGCGTATTTGTTAGGATTTTTGTAGAGGGGAAAACTCGCTGTACACGTTGGTTTTTGGAAACGTTATGAGGTTGATTGACGGAAGTGTTTCAGTGCGTTCTTAAACGCAAGAGGGCACTGAGCAGTCGCAGAGTGCGGGATAGCTATTTGTAGAGGTAGGCAGCAGCAACGGAAGAGTTTGCGCATGTGTTTGTTTTACGGGTAGGTACAGCTGCAATACTAGATAAGTGAGATCTTATACTTCGATTCCGACGAGATGACAGGTACTCTATCTCCGACGCGGTGTACTAGATCGCATGTGAACAGATGAAGTAGAAATACCGTGTGGCAGTCACGTAAGTTGTCTGGCCGCAGTCATCCTAGGTGGGCATATGAAGCAATGGCATGGTCAAACAGACTGATGTTTCAGGTGTAGTGCACACAAGCATCAGAAGTTAGTTCCAACCGTCTAGAGTTTTTGCTACTTGTGTCATGTTGGGTTTCATGCAATAGTGGAGGTTTGGTAGAACGAAGGATTGCACAAGCTCATGTTTCACATCTTGGTAGAAAAGGTTCCGATGTAACTGGAGGCCACAGAGGAAATTTTACCTCTTTCTCCACTTGACTATAGAATTACCTGTCCAGTCGATGTATACACCCGAATTCCTCGCTGTTTTCTGATATGATATTGAGGAACCTTTGAGAAAATTAGGACGCAGTTGTTTGCGGAATTTAGATCTGATTTCTGAAAGGACAGTCACCCGTAACTACACCAACATTATCATACGAGTACAGCACGCGAGTGAACATACAAGCGTTCATCATAATCACAACACGAAACCTCGAGATTTCCGAATGTTCTACAAACATCCACAATGGTTGATTCGAACTAGTGCCCATTTATACCCTCTCCCCACGTACAAATACATTACTGTTTATTGTCTTTTATCTGCAGTACTTTGTAACAGTGTGTATAGTACGTGGTACATAATATGTGGACAGGATGTCATTCTTTCTGACGTTCCCTTGCTTGTGTAACAAGTTTCCCACAAACAGTAACGGATGCGTGGCAAAACTTGATGCTAGTGCAGAGAAAAAAATTTGTTGGAATCTGTACACGGCTCTTCATGAGTGCCTCTGGGGTTTCAGAAGACGATTGTGTGAAAAAGACAAAAATATTGGCCAGATTTGCGCTGATTCCGTACAAAATTAACAAAGTTAATTATGTATGTAGATATATCTTCCACCCTGGGAATCGAGAACTCGACGATTTTTGCGTCTTGTCGACCATGATATTGACAGGATATCGGTCCTTGAAATCCCGTGACCTTCGAGGATAATGAAAATAGATGTATTTTTACGTGTGATATATGTTCAGATTGACTATTTTCTAATTATTTCCGTTACTTGTACTTTGAAACCGTGCTTCTTGCCGAATGTCATGATTCTAGGTCAACGGGAAGTACCCTATAACTTTTAATGAATGAGTTTGCGAGTATCAAAATGTGTGACTTAAATGATCGTATTTTGACTGCATTGACTTAGACGCTCAACTTTTTTACACTATCGAGGGTCCATAGACATTAGGACGTGACATAACTTTCAACTTGATAGTCTATCCCATCCTCGGAAAAGGGGTCTAAACAGACAGACACACAGACAGATAGACGGTCAACAAATGAATTTTTTTTCGTATGATATAATTACAAAGCAACATTTTTCGGATTTTTACTCTGTTTGTACCGTTAAAGCTTGAGTATTTTCGGGTTTCATGAGTTTGTATCAAAATAAGTGACATAAATGGCCTTATCTTTTCATCGCGTTTTATACACCGCCGACTGATCATAGACCTTAGTATGTGTCATAAATGTCAGCTTTGTATATCTACCTGTTCCTGGAAAAAGGCGTCTTAACATACAGACAGAAGGACAGTGATCCTATAACGGTTCCTTTTTTACCTATTGAGGAACGGAACCCTAAAAAGATACATATCAGTAGATATAACATCTCTCCAAGTTTCCATTCGTCACAAGCTCCGTGGGATAGTTGCAGAGCTCACCATTAGGGGGCAGATGCGTCAGAAAATATAGATAAATCGTACACTCCGTATCGAGATCGAATTAATGCCTGCAGTTAGGCAACCCAATGAACAGATTCCAAAGCGGGCTGCTGTCGTGACGTCCAGGCCAGTCGCAGCAGCGACTCCGATGAACTTACATGAACATGTAATGACGCAAGAAAATCGCGTCAGCAAAACACAATTATTTTAATTGAATCAACTGTGGGTTCTTGGTGAAACATTGTAAATTAACTAAACAAACACTGTTTTTGGCCATGTTTCACAATTTTATTATTACTATTATTGCACAACCAAGTTACGTCAAAGACCTAGGTTGTGCAATAATAGCCGGCCGGAGTGACCAGCGGTTCTAGGCGCTTCAGTCTGGAACCGCGCGACCTCTACGGTCGCAGGTTTGAATCCAGCCTCAGGCATGGATGTGTGTGTCGTCCTTAGGTTAGTTAGGTTTAAGTAGTTCTAAGTTCTAGGGGACTGATGACCTCAGGTGTTAAGTCTCATAGTGCTCAGAGCCATTTTGAACAATTTTTTTTTTGTGCAAATTCTGTCAGAGACAGCAAAGGACTTGGAAGAGCAGTTGAACGGAATCGACAGTGTCTTAAAAGGAGGGTATAAGATGTACATCAACAAAAGCAAAACACGGATAATGCAATGTAGTCGAATGAAGTCGGGTGATGCTGAGGGAATTAGATTAGGAAATGAGACACTTAAAGTAGTAAAGGAGTTTTGCTATTTGGGGAGCAAAATAACTGATGATGGTCGAAGTAGAGATGATATAAAATGTAGACTGGCAATGGCAAGGAAAGCGTTTCTGAAGAAGAGAAATTTGTTAACATTGCGTATTGATTTAAAGTGTCAGGAAGTCGTTTCTGAAAGTATTTGTATGGAGTGTAGCCATGTATGGAAGTGAAACATGGACGATAAATAGTTTAGACAAGAAGAGAATAGAAACTTTAGAAATGTGGTGCTGCAGAAGAATGCTAAAGATTAGATGGGTAGATCACATAACTAATGAGGAGGTATTGAATAGAATTGGGGAGAAGAGGAGTTTGTGGCACAACTTGACTAGAAGAAGAGATCGGTTGGTAGGACATGTTCTGAGGCATCAGGGGATCACCAATTTAGTACTGGAGGGCAGTGTGGAGGGTAAAAATTGTAGAGGGAGACCAAGAGACGAATACACTAAGCAGATTCAGAAGGATGTAGGCTGCAGTAGGTACTGGGAGATGAAGAAGCTTGCACAGCATAGAGTGGCATGGAGAGCTGCATCAAACCAGTCTCAGGACTGAAGACCACAACAACAACAATAGTAAAAATAAAATTGTGAAAAAAGACCAATAACAGCGTTTGTTTAGCTAAAAAATAATTAATGTATAGTAATGCAATTTCATGAATACATTTGTCTTGGTAACATATTTAAGTGATCAACATTTCAAGTTCACAGCTTAATGTAAGCGGCGAAATAAGCCACTGCATATGTGAAATGGTGATAAATTAATAACCGGTGTAGCCGCCAGTGTGTTGAATGCAAGCATGGAAACGTCCATGCATTGTGCTCTCCAGATGTAGTTTGTCAGATGGAGATCCATGTTTGTCACAGTTTGTCGGTCAATGCAGGTTCGGTTAATGCTGGATGTGGTTGAAGCTGGAATTGTCGTCCGATGATGTTTCATGTGTGCTTGATTGGAGGCAGACTTGGTGATCGAACAGACCAAGAGAACGTGACGGTGTTCTGTTTTAGTTAACAACAGCTCTTATGTGTCCGAGCGTTATCCTGTTGGAAAACATCCCACGGAGTACTGCTCATGAATGGGAGCACAAGAGGTGGAATTACCAGACTGACGTACAAATTTTGCAGTCAGGGTGAGTGGGATACCACGAGAGTGTTCCTGCTGTCGTACGAAATCTCTCGCCAAACCATAACTCCAGGTGTACGTCCAGCATATGCAGACAGGTCATTTGCACGTCCTCGACTGGCCTTGTTCTAACCAACACACGACCATCACTGGCACCGAGGCAGAACCAGCTTTCATCGGAAAACACAGCAGACCTGGACACTGGTGTGCTACGAGATCTCGTTTAATATCACCGAAGACGCATATGGCGGTGGTTTGGGGGTCAGTGGAATGTACGCTACACGGCATCTGGCTGGGAGCTGTCGGTTAAGTAGCCGATTTGTAACAGTTCGTAGTGTCACTGTGGTGCCAACTGCTGTTCAAATTGCTGCTGCCGATGCAGTACGATTCGCCAGAGCCATGTGGCGAACACTATGGTCACCCTCGCATTAGTGCCATGTGGCCTTCCAAAGAGCGGTCTTAATGCGACCGTACATTCTAGTGAACACAGCTGTCAGTAATCATGTACAGTGGCTGCATCCCTGCCAAGTCTTTCTGCAATATCGCAGAAGAAACATCCAGCTTTTCGTAACCCTATTACACGACCTCGTTCAAAATCAGTGAAGTGCTGATAATGGCGTTTTTGTCGCCTTAAAGGCATTCTCGACTAAAAAAAACTCATCACGTCTGACCTCAAACGTAACTAACGCTCATGACCGCTAGAGCGGGTATTTAAAGCTAACCTGATTTGGGCCCTTATATTGGCGGTGGTACCGCTACTCTTATGTGGCTCTCACGAATTTGAATAAACATCATCTTTGTAGATGTAGAAACACGCCTACCATCACGCTCCTCCTTGCTGTTGCGATTTTTTTTCCACCAGTAAATATGCGTTTGCCGTGTCACTAACGGTGCCCATATTGAGCACCTGAATGTGAGTTCAAAACCTGGACAGATCCTAAGTTCACTAACCAGGAAGGTACTTGGGCTCGAACAAACAGATCTGTGTGAACGTTTGGTTACAGGACCATTATGTACCTCTGAATGTGCTGGTGGGTGTCGTTTTTCTGCAAAACTCTGCAGTCATGCTCTAGATATCACTGTCGATGTAATTGTAGACGCCATACGCAATGCAGCAATCTTAATTATAAATGTAAATGCGGAATGTCAATAAAATGTTCCGAGCAATACGAATGACTGCAAAACGCACAGTGAAGGAATGCAAGTTGATCGCATGGCGTATTTGCACATTCTATAATATCAGTGTTGAAGGCCACGTCAATGATACTTTTGAAGTTGTTCACTGGTTCACCAATATCGTAGCCAGCGTAACGAAGCATTGGTCTGTATACTCCCGCAGATAACTGACTGTAAATGACAGAATGCATATTAATGATAAAGAATCTGTCGTGCAATTTCGGCTGCATATTACTGAAACGTAGTTTAATGAAGTCTGTTATTCTCTAGGCATATATTTTATATTGCCTGAAGAAATACACATCCAGAGGTTGTGCATATTTTTTAGTTTTAGGCGGAATGATTTTTTAAATCTACATGTTTTCCGCCAGATGCTTCCAGTAATATTCGTCCATCCTTACGTCCAGACCAGGAGTCACAAAATACTAATGACTTTCTCGACAAATGTGGATTCATAGCTGACAGACAAAACGTCTTCAGATGTTGTTTCGTCATCTTCCCACTCACACTTGCATCGACGACGCCATTTGGAGGGCACCGTGTTTCTATTTCCCTTGACACGCGGGATCCAAACTTTCCACTGGATTCTTGAAAGCAAATATAGAGTTTGTCTGCCAATCGTCCGTCCATTGATATAGCAACATCGATCGCGTAACTATGTGTTGCACAGTTAACTGATTGCAACATCGCGACAGTGTTTCTCTCCCCTTTCATGGATAGTGTTCTGTCACAAGAAAGTTCATAGTTGAACTGACTCTGATCACAGTTCCATACAGAACTAACATCGATGTTTTCTCTCGTGATATGCTCATTGACGTCAGCAACAAACGTTTGAGCTCTTTCAATCAGCTCTTCTTCGTCATCCTTATCTTTTCGTGCTTGGAGCATAGTGATACGGCGTGATGTTATCCTAAACTACTTTTTCAAATTAGTAATAAATCCTAGTGAAGCTGTAAAGTTTGTACACCCGAGATTTCTGGCTATGTCCAATGCCCAACGTTGTAAATGCCTATAATGAACGGCGGAACCGCTTTCTCGCGCTTCATCGAATTTCGCCATTACACTCTCCTTGATGGTCTTGAACAGCAGTGTACGATTTCCTTTGAAAACTGTATTTCCTTCTCTTTTCTTTGCCGCGTAATCCAGTATGTTTTTAATATTGCTTTTAGACTTCAGGTTAGGGTATCTTTTCAGAAGCTTGTCGTATGTGTCGAAACCTCTTACGTAATAATCATCGTACATGTTCTCCAGTGTGTTGTCATCAAACGCCGTGATGATACTTGCAACTTTAGCCTTCTTCTTGGGAGACGGTTGGTATTCACTGTCACTGCTTCCATCGCCTCTTCCCGCACTTGCCGTAGCACTACCGTTTGCAATGAGTTGTTCATCATTATCATCCCTATCATCATCATTATGTGTTAGTGTTACAACAGTATCTGTTTCTAACTTATGCTCATATTTCTGCACTATAATAGATACCAGAAAACATGCGAATGATTCGTCTTCTATACCAATACCATCTTCGCGAAGAAGTGTTCTTCGTAACTTCATCTCAACGAATCGCAATACATTAGCAGGATTGATTACCAATCGCCGAGCCATCTGACGCTTCAATACACAAATAATGTCACAAAACGCAACTTCAGAGGCACACTGCACCGTCTTTACTGGTTCCGACTGGCTTACCGGCAGGTCAGTGTGCAATGCGGCATGGCATACGCAGAGGCCTC
Organism: Schistocerca cancellata; assembly: GCF_023864275.1. Classification (NCBI taxonomy): domain Eukaryota; kingdom Metazoa; phylum Arthropoda; class Insecta; order Orthoptera; family Acrididae; genus Schistocerca; species Schistocerca cancellata. Next base: position 319,601,535 of record NC_064628.1, on the reverse strand, counting down.
TAACGGACGACTGCAGATGCGGGAGTATCACTAGTGCAATAAGAGACCTTTACATTATTTCTCACACGATTTTGGTGTACTTGTGTTTGTTCGAGCCCAAGTATATTCCTGGTGAGAAGTGTCATTTTTCTATATGATTTGTAGTTTTCGCGCAGTCGTCTGATGAAGACATGGAGGTACTTACGAATAACCGTTTACATAACAGGGTAGGCTCTGTGTCTTACCTGGAGCCGCAGCGAAGACGTTGGCTACCTGGGAGCTACCGTACTCGTCACCCGCAGTGACGGGTAGTGGGAGCTGCCACCGGTTGCGGCCGTTGTCGATGGCTGCACACAGTCGCTCCAAAACAAGCGCGTCCTCTTCGTCGGGAACTTCCAGCATCTCCACCACTGCAACACAAGGGGGAGTGCGGACTTAACACTTGCTCGTTGCACCTATACAGATAGATTTGCCATTACTTGCAGCAAAGCTCACGCTCACCGTGCACCATTTCTTCTTGTGTACTGTATCTTTCTCTACATACGGGATGTCACTTCAGCACACCGTACAATTCCTAGGATTAGTAGTTTAGTAGCTATGACGAAATATTTCATACACCTGCTTTTTCAAATTACTTCTATGAGGGGAATTACATTTTTTTTTTTTTTTTTTTTAATATCCATTCATCCCTAACCTCTTCATTCCTGAGACAGAACGGAATTGTCAGGATTTATTTTTTTCATATTTTTCAGCAAACTGATAAAATAGCACGACACAAATGCAAATGAAATACTTTTGATGATTCAGTAAGCCATAAATGGAGGTGCATATATGTGGACTAGGAGTCTCACTTATCGTGAAAAGTACTTTGCTTTGTAGTTTTTTCCTCTTCCTTCAATAAAAACATTTTATTCAGTAATAAATGTATTTTATTCGAAGCAGTAAACTGCATGTCGTAATGCACACAACAAATGTAATTAATAATGTATGTTAATATTTCTGAAATACACGATTTCCAATACAGGGAAAACATCACAAATGCAAGAAGATAATAGTCATACAATAATTTCTGGCAAGGAATAATTTGATACTACCGCTAAATAAAACCGTATGTTATGGTAAGCTTCAAAACAATTATTTTTCACAATACACAAATGCATTCCACATTTTACGGACATGTCTGTTGTCTTGAAACTGTTGCCAGGTTTCCTGCATTTTGAGGCATTTGGTAGTTGGTCAGCATTGTAAAAACTAGCTTCTGAAATCAGTTGCAACACAACTCTTCTTGGGTTTTTATTCACATTTTCTACATCATCCACATATTTACTGTCAGAGGAATTCACTGTACAAGGACGTCCTCTTCTCCTAGCTACTGGCACGACATCTTAACTTTCTCGTTGTTTACCTTTCAGTTTAACCCAGCTCAGCAGCATAATTTTCACCCAAAAACGAGAACTATGATCTGCGGTCCACGTACGAGGACCTTCAGCAAATGTGTTATTTCATAGTAACGAACAAAATTTATACAGAGCCGAACTAATTCTCAACATCTAGAATAGTTAGCGAAAGTCAGGAAACGACACAGATTCTCAGTCTAATATTTAGGAATAATAACTATTCACAAACCTCTGATATTTGTGAAAGTAACCATTTTCTGCGTACGACCGGTTGCAAACTAACTAATGAATCGTTCTTTGCAAGGTTCTGTGTCCTGCTTTAATAAAAAGAACTAGAAGGTCCACACTCGCAGCCCAACCGTCTATACGCGGAAAAATACGCCTGTTTACGGGAAAAAATGAACAAAGGTCTACTTGTGTGATCTGAGGGAATGAAGAGTTTGAACATAATACATAATCAACGGATCAAAAAGAATACTGTACTTATTAAGTTATGGATACAATCGATGTGTTTTTGTGTTTAGGGCAGCTGGACAAGATGGAGAAAAAAAAGAAATAAGTGCGCAGAGTAAATATGGCTCTGCATGCTGTTTGCAGGCAAACCGATTTTTCAGATCAGAATCATCTAATGTATATGAAAGGGAAAGTTTAGATTCAGTATGCATTACTGTTCTTTACATTATTTAAAAAAGCATTAACAACTGTATACCAATAAGACTGTGACAATGAGAAGTCTTTGCTATTAGATTCAGAAGCATACGACCCACCTTACATTTCAAGGCGGTGGGCTACTGTGTACTGTTAATGAAATGAAATGAAATAATGAAATTACTTCTAACGCGAAAACTGATGAGTAACTGATGGTTGGTAAGCGTATTGTGGAGAGGCGCAAGTCGTGAACTGAGATGAGAGACAAAGGAGAAAACAAGAGGATTACGGAATAGAATGGACAGAAAGGCTGCAACGAATCAGATGGGACAGGCATGCAACCAGACGAATAGAAGGTAGATTGCGCAAAAAAAAAAAAAAAAAAAAAAAAAATGTGCTGAATGCGAAGGAAGAAGGAAACACCAAACGGGCGGCATAATGGAAGATAGTTAAATGATGTTGAGAAATGTCTAGGAGCAACATGGATTCGGAAGATTAGGAGACGGTAATGTATTGAGGCGTCTGAAAAGCGCCTATATCCTGAAATGACGTACAGGACTATGATATACGCCATGTGATCAAAATTTTACGGACAGTTGTTGGTGGACACTAACACAAGGTGTGTCCACTCTTCTCCTTTATGACGGCTTGAACTCTGTTACGGACACTTTCAGTGAGGTGTCTCAGCAGTCGAAAACAGAAGGTTGGATCCCGGCGTATGGAGTGAAGTCGACGTTCTTCGTCATCCTGACTGTGTTCCCCTGGGTTCACTTCGGGACTCTGGGGTAGCCCACAGATCATTGCCTCACAGATGTTATATGCCGACAGAGCGCATTATCATGCTGTTATGGTCATCGCCTCCTAGATGTCGCTCTAATGTTCGCAGTACACAATGCTATAAAATGTGTTCTTATCCTTCCCGGTTTAGCCTTTTATTAGGCGCAATAGGGGGACAATTCCCTAACCATGAAAAACACCCCATACCTTAACACCACTTCCTCCGTAGGTCACTGTTGGCACTACGCATAATGGCAGGTAACATTCTCCAAACCCAAACCCTTCCATCAGATTGCCAAAACGATAGTTTAAACAAATCCAGTCATCCATTGTCCACTGGCGTTGCTCTTTGCACCACCTCAAGCGCGCTTATCATTGAGTACAGAAATGTGTGTATTACGAGGGGCTGCAAGGTGATTGTATCCTGTTTTCTTAACTCAGTATCTAGCTGGACTACTGGTAGAACTTTGTAACTCACGAATGATTCCTTCCGCCGATTACGTTCGACTTTTTCCACAACCTCCCTCCGCAGTTCAAAAATGGTTCAAATAGCTCTGAGCACTATGGGACTTAACATCTATGGTCATCAGTCCCCTAGAACTTAGAACTACGAGGGCAGTTCAATAAGTAATGCAACACATTTTTTTTCTCGGCCAATTTTGGTTGAAAAAACCGGAAATTTCTTGTGGAATATTTTCAAACATTCCCGCTTCGTCTCGTATAGTTTCATTGACTTCCGACAGGTGGCAGCGCTGTACGGATCTGTTAAAATGGCGTCTGTAACGGATGTGCGTTGCAAACAACGGGCAGTGATCGAGTTTCTTTTGGCGGAAAACCAGGGCATCTCAGATATTCATAGGCGCTTGCAGAATGTCTACGGTGATCTGGCAGTGGACAAAAGCACGGTGAGTCGTTGGGCAAAGCGTGTGTCATCATCGCCGCAAGGTCAAGCAAGACTGTCTGATCTCCCGCGTGCGGGCCGGCCGTGCACAGCTGTGACTCCTGCAATGGCGGAGCGTGCGAACACACTCGTTCGAGATGATCGACGGATCACCATCAAACAACTCAGTGCTCAACTTGACATCTCTGTTGGTAGTGCTGTCACAATTGTTCACCAGTTGGGATATTCAAAGGTTTGTTCCCGCTGGGTCCCTCGTTGTCTAACCGAACACCATAAAGAGCAAAGGAGAACCATCTGTGCGGAATTGTTTGCTCGTCATGTGGCTGAGGGTGACAATTTCTTGTCAAAGATTGTTACAGGTGATGAAACATGGGTTCATCACTTCGAACCTGAAACAAAACGGCAATCAATGGAGTGGCGCCACACCCACTCCCCTACCAAGAAAAAGTTTAAAGCCATACCCTCAGCCGGTAAAGCCATGGTTACAGTCTTCTGGGACGCTGAAGGGGTTATTCTGTTCGATGTCCTTTCCCATGGTCAAACTATCAACTCTGAAGTGTATTGTGCTACTCTTCAGAAATTGAAGAAACAACTTCAGCGTGTTCGTAGGCACAAAAATCTGAACGAACTTCTCCTTCTTCATGACAACGCAAGGCCTCACACAAGTCTTCGCACCCGAGAGGAGCTCACAAAACTTCAGTGGACTGTTCTTCCTCATGCACCCTACAGCCTCGATCTCGCACCGTCGGATTTCCATATGTTTGGCCCAATGAAGGACGCAATCCGTGGGAGGCACTACGCGGATGATGAAGAAGTTATTGATGCAGTACGACGTTGGCTCCGACATTGACTAGTGGAATGGTACCGTGCAGGCATACAGGCCCTCATTTCAAGGTGGCGTAAGGTCGTAGCATTGAATGGAGATTACGTTGAAAAATAGTGTTGTGTAGCTAAAAGATTGGGGGATAACCTGGTGTATTTCAATGCTGAATAAAACAACCCCTGTTTCAGAAAAAAAATGTGTTGCATTACTTATTGAACTGCCCTCGTACTTAAACCTAACTACCCTAAGGACATCACACACATCCATGCCCGAGGCAGGATTCGAACCTGCGACCGTAGCGGTCGCTTGGTTCCAGACTGTAGCGCCTAGAACCGCTCGGCCACTCCGGCCAGCTCCTTGAGTGCAGTTGGAACAATAAAACGTATTGCAGTTAAAAAAAAAAAGCGCGAACTGTTCTATGTTTGTACCAGTTTCTAACGTACGACCAGTATCCAAATGTATCTTGGCTGTTGGCTGCGTCATAGTGTACCCAGCTTGAGATGGACTGTTGATAATCAGTGTATAGTCACAAATAGCGCGAAAACAATATTACTTGTATTATTTGTATAGTTTTTGCCTGTTATAAAGGTCACTGAATTTGTATTGATTAGAACATCAACAAAAGCAAAACGAGGATAATGGAATGTAGTCGAATTAAGTTGGGTGATGCTGAGGGAATTAGATTGGGAAATGAGACACTTAAAGTAGTAAAGAAGTTTTGCTGTTTGGGGAGCAAAGTAACTGATGATGGTCGAAGTATAGAGGATATAAAATGCAGACTGGCAATGGCAAGGCAAGCGTTTCTGAAGAAAAGAAATTTGTTAACATCAAGTATAGATTTAAGTGTCAGGAAGTCGTTTCTGAAAGTATTTGTATGGTGTGTAGCCATGTATGGAAGTGAAACATGGACGATAAATAGTTTGGACAAGAAGAGAATAGAAGCTTTCGAAATGTGGTGCTACAGAAGAATGCTGAAGATTAGATGGATAGATCACATAACTAATGAGGAGGTACTGAGTAGAATTGGGGAGAAAAGGAGTTTGTGGCACAACTTGACTAGAAGAAGGGATTGGTTGGTAGGACATGTTCTGAGGCATCAAGGGATCACCAATTTAGTATTGGAGGGCAGAGTGGAGGGTAAAAATCGTAGAGGGAGACCAAGAGATGAATACACTAAACAGATTCAGAAGGATGTAGGCTGCAGTACGTACTGGGAAATGAAGAAGCTTGCACAGGATAGAGTAGCATGGAGAGCTGCATCAAACCAGTCTCAGGACTGAAGACCACAACAACAATAACAACAACATCACAGAGTAACTGGTCCGTTTCCAAAACAGTCAGCATATGCGAACAGACATGCACCGTGGCAACAAACTGACGTAACTGCTATTACTCTGCAGTTCTACGCTCATGTCGTCCAATGCTTCTTGAAACCTGGTGAATCCAGTGCATATTCATAGTCCCATAGGATCCTTCTCTCGCTCCAGATATTGGCAAAAGGCTAAGTCAAGCGTCATCTGTCTTGCAGCATCAATAAAGAATTTTACAGGTCTCCTTTTATCTTATTCTTGGCTCAAGCTAAGGGCTTTACGAAATTTTCGTCGAGACCGCGAAGGCCCAAGGGATGTCATCCTCTGCCTTGCGGCGTCATGTGGATGCGGTGTGAGGGGCATGTGTTCAACACACAAATCTACCAGTCATTTTGTCGAATTTCCAGACGTTAGAGCCACCACTTCTCATTCAATCAGCTCCTCAGTCGGGAACAAGAGGCTGAGTGCACTCCGTACCAGCCCTCTCGCGGAGGAAGTAACCTGCGCAGTGCCTGGAATCGAACCCGGGTCCTCCGCATGGCAGCATCTACTCTGACCCCTCAGCTAAGGAGCTGGACTCTGAGGAATTTAGGTGCTGTTCAGTTCCGAAGTATCTTAGTCTACTTTGTTACAATAATGCATTATATCGTGACGAAAACTGGGTGACTGAACTGTATTTTTTAAATCATCGTTCATCAAACAAAGTCTCACAACAGTCATTTAATATTTGGTATGTCAACCATTAACGACAATCATTTACAATTTACACACTAACGTTGTAACATACTCATCTGCTCACACTATGTTGAAATTTTGGAACTTCATGGCAGACAAACTGTGTGCCGGCACTCGGACCGTTGACTTTTGCTGGCAAGCGCTCTACCCGCTGAGCTACCCGAGCGCATCTTCTCTTCGGCCAGTACCTCATCTCCTGCCTTCCAGACTTCACAGAAGCTACCCCCACATACCTCGTTTGACAACGCATATTCCTCAACGAGACATGGAGCGTTCAATGTGTTGGTATGTCAATTTGTGAAATTCACTGTTTCAGTAGCCGAAAGCTACAGCAATGAAATGTGTCTGAGGAATAAATGCGTAACAAAATTACGTCTATGTCCGCTATAATTGCGTCATACGACGACTTAAAGTAGATTCTGTTGGCTGAGTTCCGTCATTTGAGAAGCGGATGCGGTTTTCTTGACTAGCTTTTTTATACCGACAAGCTGCTAATCTGTTGTGATGGGATTATAAGTGTTTCTGTGTGAAGATCCAACTTCAACTTGAAGGCTATTTGCCAGCTGTACGTAATGTGGCTGATGACTCTGTGTTACCAGCGCCTAAATTACAGTCGTCTTACGTCGTTTTTTTTGCTGGAATTAGGTGCATTCAAGTTCTAAGACCTCCGATTTTTTTTTCTAATTAACTACTCACCCGAAATCGATGAAACTGGCGTTACTTCTCGACGTAATTGCCCTGCAGACGTACACATTTTTCACAACGCTGACGCCATGATTCCATGGCAGCGGCGAAGGCTTCTTTAGGAGTCTGTTTTGACCACTGAGGCAATAGCAGTACGGCTGGTGAATGTGCGGCCACGGAGAGTGTCTTTCATTGTTGGAAAAAGCCAAAAGTCACTAGGAGCCAGGTCAGGTGAGTAGGGAGCATGAGGAATCACTTCAAAGTTATCACGAAGAAACTGTTGCGTAACGTTAGCTCGATGTGTGGGTGCATTATCTTGGACGTTTTTGTTGCAGTGCAGGAAGGAATTTGTTCTTAAAAACATTTTCGTAGGATGCACCTGTTACCGTAGTGCCCTGTGGAATGCAGTGGGTAAGGATTACGCCCTCGCTGTCCCAGAACATGGACACCATCATTTTTTCAGCACTGGCGGTTACCCGAAATTTTTTTGGTGGCGGTGAATCTGTGTGCTTCCATTGAGCTGACTGGCGTTTTGTTTCTGGATTGAAAAATGGCATCCACGTCTCATCCATTGTCACAACCGACGAAAAGAAAGTCCCATTCATGCTGTCGTTGCGTGTCAACATTGCTTGGCAACATGCCACACGGGCAGCCATGTGGTCGTCCGTCAGCATTCGTGGCACCCACCTGGATGACACTTTTCGCATTTTCAGGTCGTCATGCAGGATTGTGTGCACAGAACCCACAGAAATGCCAACTCTGGAGGCGATCTGTTCAACAGTCATTCGACGATCCCCCAAAACAATTCTCTCCACTTTCTCGCTCATGTCGTCAGACCGGCTTGTGCGAGCCCGAGGTTGTTTCGGTTTGTTGTCACACGATGTTCTGCCTTCATTAAACTGTCGCACCCACGAACGCACTTTCGACACATCCATAACTCCATCACCACATGTCTCCTTCAACTGTCGATGAATTTCAATTGGTTTCACACCATGCAAATTCAGAAAACGAATGATTGCACGCTGTTCAAGTAAGGAAAACGTACGGTGCTGCCATCTCTGGGACGTATTGACAATGAATTTTAAAACAATGCATATGTTTCTATCTCTTTCCAGTCCGGAGAAAAAAAATCGGAGGCCTTAGAACTTGAATGCACCTCGTATAAACAGGGGGATCCCAACTGAGAATCACAATGCTTCTAAGTTCGGACATCTGTCTGTGAGGTATCCGATCAGAGCCTGCAACTGGAAAAGTAAGGTATCGGAGAAAATTGCCATTTTGTCTCCTTCAAAGTAGTGTCCTTGGTACAAAAATAATTTTTCTAACATTTGTCCCATGATCGGAAGTATTTGTGAAAATCGCTTTTTGGGTTGTTAAGGCACAGCAGGACTAGATTTTTTTCCCCTTTTGAACTGATTTTCGTTCTGATATCAGTTCCCTTTGCTTTGGGAGGTAGGAAAAAGTCTTACGCCGAAAATTATAACAGTACTTTGCGGGCAGGCGTGTCAATTAGCATCATATTAATTAAAATGGGGGATAAATAGACATTATTTTGGAAGAATTAAAAAGGGGAAAGTAATACGAAACTTTAATAACTGCACAGTATTACTAAGAAGCAATATAATGAAAAGTAATAAAAAGCAAAGTAGCAAAGACGAAGCGGGACAGAAAGATATTGGGGCGCGTTTGTTTTTTTAATACATATAAAAGAACATGAAACACAATATTGAGCTCTCTACCTTCAGTTATCGCGGTTGGGCTAGTCGATGAAAAAGTGGTACGCGACTGCGACTGCGAAATTCGTTAAGGAATTATTTAAAGACTCTTCAAGCACGTTTAAAATACATTACGTGTGACGAAGTGATCAGAGACGTTTATTGTCGGGTGGAGTGAAAATGAATCCGACAACATAATTCGAACTTTGTACTTTGTGTTAGCAGGGAAAAATACTCTTGGGAAACAATTATGGTTGTGGAACCCACGAAAGTTGGGCGCAACGGAAAGCTATAGTTTACGTAATTCTGCATTTTATAAAATGGTGAAACGCGTGTGCGCGGAACATTAATAGAATCTTATCCTTGGACGGTTGCGGGGGTAACTGATACAAAACAACGCGCAAGCATAAAAAATAGTTCGCTTATTAACTACCAGATATTAATTAACGGGAACCTAAAATACTAAGGATCATCACCTCCAACCCCGATTTGTATTTCATATTTAATTAGTGAAAAGAGAAGAGTTAATAAACAAACTACATTTCAATTTTATCCACGATTTTGGCTTCATTAAGTTGTTACGTTGTCTTGACTACATGATAAACAATATCTGTGGAAGTTGTATGCAACGTATCGTCATAATATTTAGCCAACCAATATTGTTGGACACCAAAAATGTAAATGCATGAAATTGTTCTTACAGCGGATGTATAATGTGTGAGTGCGACGAACTATATTGAGAAACTGAACATCCATTACGTACTTGCATGTTTATCTGCGAAAAAGGTCCTTGTCGGTACATCAGCATAGAGTTCGAATAGAATCGCTGGAACATTGCAAACCATTCAGATTAATCGAACATCTAAATACGCATAATGCTGGTATCACCAGGATGTGTTCTTTCTCCTCACCCCCGTAGCAGTAATTGAATTAAGAGTCAGCCGGGAAATACATTTAAATTAATTGACGACCATTGAGCTAGCGTCACGAATTTTCAAACGTCCACTGTCATGTAAGAAAGCGAGTGACACCACGAGTGTTAACGTCGATCTAGGGCTGTCGTCGTGATCGTACTGAATGACATTGAGCGGTTACAAAATGCCTGTACCAGAAGGCTTTTACTGGACCGTGGGCATTTGTTAGCGCATGCTTCATCAAATAATTCAAGACAGAAGTTGTACAGTGTGTCCTTGTTTCACCGGTGTTCAATTCATCTTATTTTCGTTGTGCCTTTAAAACCAATCCATAAGTGTGGCTATAAAGGAAAAGAAATTGCGTCGGGCCGAAACAAGCAAGTCAAGACTGATGACACAGAAAAAAATATGCAGGGTTCACTCCAGCCTGAAGACTGGAACTCGAGTACAAACAATGTGTGAAAGTTATTTAACTATTTTGAAGTACTTTAGTGATTAAGGTATACCGTGCGTGGCAAAATGGCGCTATCTAAAACGGGCACCGAGGCATCTGTGGTGCGCCATGGGCCACAAATGACACCAATGAACGACGGCTGCGGAGACGTGTGCGGGCGAATAGACATGCAACTCGTAACACCGAGAATGCAGATAACATACTATCTGTATAATCCAGACTCTTCATTATTTACTATCCGTTGATAATTTGTACTGCACTTGTAATTCTGAATCTGTAAGCTTTATTACAGAAACTATATTTGATATGTTATGGATGTAATAGTGTATTTATTTGTGAACGTACATGTTGTTGTTGTTGCTGTGGTCTTCAGTCCTGAGACTGGTTTGATGCAGCTCTCCATGATATTCTATCCTGTGCAAGCTTCTTCATCTCCCAGTACCTACTGCAGCCTACATCCTTCTGAATCCGCTTAGTGTATTGATCTCTTGGTCTCCCTCTACGATTTTTACCCTCCACGCTGCCCTCCAATACTAAATTGGTGATCCTTTGATGCCTCAAAACATGTCCTACCAACCGATCCATTCTTCTAGTCAAGTTGTGCCACAAACTCCTCTTCTCGCCAATTCTGTTCAGTACCTCCTCATTAGTTATGTGATCTACCCATCTAATCTTCAGCATTCTTCTGCAGCACCACATTTCGAAAGCTTCTATTCTCTTCTTGTGCAAACTATTTATCGTCCATGTTTCACTTCCATACATGGCTACACTCCATACAAATACTTTCAGAAACGACTTCCTGACACTTAAATCTATACTCGATGTTAACAAATTTCTCTTCTTCAGAAACGCTTTCCTTGCCATTGCCAGTCTACATTTTATATCATCTCTACTTCGACCATCATCAGTTATTTTGCTCCCCAAATAGCAAAACTCCTTTACTACTTTAAGTGTCTCATTTCCTAATCTAATTCTCTCAGCATCACCCGACTTAATTCGACTACATTCCATTATCCTCGTTTTGCTTTTGTTGATGTTCATCTTATACCCTCCTTTCAAGACACTGTCCATTCCGTTCAACTGCTCTTCCAAGTCCTTTGCTGTCTCTGACAGAATTACAATGTCATCGGCGAACCTCAAAGTTTTTATTTATTCTCCGTGGATTTTAATGTGAACGTACATAACTGGTTGTAATTGTAAGGTAAATATTGTAAATTGCCGGGTAATAGCCAACGGAACTTCAAAATTAAAAAAAAAAATGTATCGATAGCAACGATGAAATAGCAGTAGCTGTGCCGTTGTTTATCTTTGGGTACGGAGAGCCTCTATCGCACTGCAGGCAGAGAGGAAGCAGAGCAGCTTGAGTCATGAAAGAGTGAGGAATTCTTTGTTGCGCGCTCGGGCAGACACCGTGTGCAGCTATGATCGCGCAAGTGGAGGCGCACCTATCTCGTTAACTCTGGAGTGTTAAGAAAAATGGTTCAAATGGATGTGAGCACTATCAGACTTAACTTCTGAGGTCATCAGTCCTCTACAACTTAGAACTACTTAAACCCAACTAACCTAAAGACATCACACACATCTATGCCGATGGCAGGATTCGAACCTGCGACCGTAGCGGTCGCGCGGTTCCAGACTGTAGCGTCTAGAACCGCTCGGCCACTCCGACCGGCCGAGTGTTGAGAGCTCGCTAGCAGTGAACAGGCGGGGGAAGCTGCAATTCTATCTATTTCCTGTCCCCATAAGTATCCGTGGCTCTGGAGATGACTCGTGGTTCTCAGTCACCAGCAGCAACAGCAGCAGCTCAGCACTGTCGTCGGCCGCGTTCTTCGTCGTCCACACAGCTACAACGTCGTGATATTGTTAACTGAGAGAGTGTAACTAATACTGTACAGGCATTACCCAGTGGCATTTCTTTCACAAAGTATGACTAACCTGAACAATAATCTGCAATAGTTAAAACTTGTAGGGCACCTGTGTTGTCATTATTACCAAGCAGCGTCCCTTTCCTTTCCACGCAATCACGAAGTGTCGTGAAAGTAAGAAAATTGATTAACTATTTCCTGCCAATTTGGTTTGTTTGCTAATGACCAGTTTCAGTTCTAAATTTTGTGGCCTCGGTAAGTGTTCATTCTTGTATTGCGTAACAGAGGCTTACAGAATTTGTAATTTTGAGTATTAACTTCACTCACTTAAAGTAATATAAAATTTCACTGGAAAAACTAATAAATAAAGATACAACACAAATTAAGAGTGCGTAATTTCATATATTCTGTACATAGCTTACCAGGTGACTTATGCTGTTTTGGTATGTACCTAACTGTTCTTACGTTAAAAGTAAAATCAGTTGCTCATTTGCTTAAAATAAATTTAATTCAATCTTTCAATAATTACAATTAAATTGCTTGCCTTTTTCCAGATTTTGCATTATGTTACGTTGAGGTTACTAAAAATCATATTTTTACGTAAGAAAGTTTCAGTTACAGTCAGTCATTTATTTAACCAGCAACTTTATTTAACTTTTCTTTCAAAATTTATTGTTCCAATTAAGTAACTGCAAACGCAGTGCTTTCTTATTCATTTATTTTCGCTTGAACTGCTGTGTTGTGGAAAAGCGTGACGATCTTCTATTGCCACGCCAACGATTATTTGCTTAATTTTCTTTGGCATTACCATTCTTAGTATTCTGGATATTCATTGATATAGTGGGCTGGCGACCGTTTAATTATCCTTTTTTTACTAATCAGTATAGTTTTTATTGAATATTACGTGGTACCCTTTTTTCCCTATGTGTGTTTCGTGAACGATTGCACTAAATTCCATCCATTTCAAAATTATTATCATTATTTCGATTAGGTTTATCATAAATTCTTCCTTCAGAAGGGCCTATTGTACACTTATTATTATTTCATTCGGTAACGATAGCCTTACTCACTGTAAAGTTTCATTAGGAACACGCCATCACGGTCATTTATATCGCAATCAAATAGACCGATTAGGATGGGGGAAGTACAGACTGTTGAGCAATAGACGACTCAGATGAACCAAGAGACTACAACAGTGTCTTCTCAACGACCATTCAGCGAACATTGCTGTGCATTAGCCAGCACAGCAGGCGCCTGCTTCCTGCACCCGCGCTGACTGCTGATAATCGGCGCGGAAGGCTCGAAATAGTCCGCCATTACCGCAACCTGATGTACACTGAGTTGCGATAGGTGGCCTTTTCAGATGAATCACGTTTTATGCTCCACCCAACAGATGAACCTGCAACAATCTTCGGAAGCGTCCAGGCCGAAGGAGGGAGCGTTATGGTCTGGGAAACGTTATCGTAGCATCCTGTGGATGATCTCGTCATTCTGGAACGTAGAATGGATCAACAAAAGTGTGCACTTAAGCCTGGGGACGATGTCCATCCCTACATGCAGTTTCTTTTTCCTCGGCACGATGGCATCTACCAGCAGGGTACTGCAACGTGTCACACATTTCGCAGTGTACGTGCGTGGTTCGAAGAGCACCTGGATGAGTTTACCTTACTCCCATTGCCACCAAACGCTCCGGATTGAAACCAAATCGAGAAGCTGTGAGACCTACTCGATCTGTCTGTTCACGCCATGGCCGGCCCGTGTGTCCGACCGGTTCTAGGCGCTACAGTCTGGAACCCGCGACCGCTACGGTCGCAGGTTCGAATCCTGCCTCGGGCATGGATGTGTGTGATGTCCTTAGATTAGTTAGGTTTAAGTAGTTCTAAGTTCTAGGGGACTGATGACCTCAGAAGTTAAGTCCCATAGTGCTCACAGCCATTTGAACCATTTTTGTTTGCGCCATGGGTCCTCAGCCGAGAACCCTAGTTTCTTCACTGAAATCGGCATCGTTCCACAACCCCGTCGGTACCTTCCAGAATCTAATGTATTCTCTCCCTGCACATCTTGCAGTGGCATGCGCTGCAAATGGTGGTTGTTCAGGCTTTTGAGAGGTGGGCACATTAATGTGACTACACAGTGGATTTTTTGACGCCACAGCAAGTTAAGTTGCCATACAGGCCAATTTACTGGTTCTGATGATGTTCGGTTGGTCGAAACCTATTAACAGGTTTATAAGTCAGCAGCCTTTGAAGGTTCTGAAACATGACTATCTTCAAAGATTCATACGTAATCTTCCGTAATGACCTTATCCCAGAACTTTCTGTCAGTTTCAAATCACGTTGGGTTTGCATCTAATTTGGAAACGATTTGCGATGGTGATCAACGTCACTTATGAAGTTACGTGACGAGGTTCTCAACGTGCCATGCTACACACGTCCTACACTTTCCGAAGTCATTGATTTCGTCCTGCCAGAATGTTTATAATTCTAGGCCGATTTACGGCCATTTAGGACTTGTCTATATAGCTCAATGAGGTTAACTCTTAGCGTGTTCGCCGAACGCCTGACCTGGCCAGAGGAATAATTTTACGCGTGTGCGCTCTTCAAGACGTTTCTCCATTGTTGGTTCAAATGGCTCTGAGCACAATGGGACTTAACTTTTGAGGTCATCAGTCCCCTAGAACTTAGAGTTTCTTAAACCTAACTAACCTAAGGACATCACACACATCCATGCCCGAGGCAGGATTCGAACCTGCGACCGTAGCGGTCACGCGATTCCAGACTGAAGCGCCTAGAACCGCACGGCCACACCGGCCGGCTCCATTGCTGGAAAAAGGAAAATGTGGCCAAGGGCCTTCATACTAATTAGCTCAGTCTGGTCCCGTACAATGATTAAAAGCTCCTATCGCAACCCATGTGACTAGCAGGACGTGAAACACTGATTGTCAAGAAGCGTCAAGGTCAGCTTGCGAAGTCCTGGAACTTGATCAGGGGCAGTGATAAATAAATCGATGACTTCCTTGGTCATATTTGCCCCTTATTGCCTCTCAGTACTGATCTGCTGCGTTTTAGTTTGGCATGTACATAGTTGAATACCCCTGAGCACGTCCAAATTGTTGATAGAACGAAGGGCATCAGAGTTTTTGGGTGACTTTCGTTTTAGGTATTGGACGGCAGTTGGTGAGAATTCTCATAATTAACGATATATCTTCAGAAAATCGAGATTATATATCCATGTCTGCACGCAGCACTTTCATAAGAATGCTGCAGTACCTTGTGAAAACGTGATTATCATCCCCTAACAGTGGTCACTATAGTAAAAGTTCTGATCATCCGTGTATCGTTTATTCTCACTTGCTATAGAACCTCTTCGCAGCGTCAGCAATGTACAGGGTGTCCATAAATTACACCTTTAGACTTCAGTACATTTACAACTGTACTAGACAGTAACAACCGGTTTTCAACATGTGACAAGATAACTCATGAAGTTTCTTTTATTCTTCAGGTGTTGAAGAATTTATGAAAAATGTTGACGCCAAAGGAGAAAGTACAGCCTGGTAGACAGAATGACGTGTAAGGGTACTGGAAGGGAACCACCCTTCTAGTAAGGGAACTAACATAGGTTGTCCATCTGTTTAGGATGTCAGCATGGCTAAGGTACTATAGGCGTGTGCAAGGACTCCAACAAAATCAGCGCGTACGGTGTCCACAAATTTGAAAATCCTAAGAGCGATTGCGCTCGAAGTCTGGCAAAAGAGGTTACGTTTTTACGCCTAGAAGATGCAGCTATTTCAAGCACTAAAGCCGACGGACTAACCTCAGTGCGAACAGTTTACAATAGATATGCTAACCCCGATAGAACAAACAATAAGTTTTCCGAAAAGATTTGCCTACAGAGAGAAAACTTTTCATACATCCGGTAAACTAGATAGTCAAAACGTTCCCAAATGGAGATCAGAACGTCCTCGTATTACACGCGAAATGGAAACGGAACAAATGTGAAGGTGTGGTGCTCACATTAGACGATTGATTCATTGGTCCATCGTTTCTCAGCAAGCTTACCGCCAACAATGATGTTTAACAGGACATGTTACAAGTGTTTGCTGTGCCGTAGTTAGAACACCTGCAGTCTGACGTCACGTTACACCATGATGGGGCAACACCTCACAGGTCCCTAGAAGTCCACATATTTCTGGGTGAAAATTTTCGGGTAACTAGGCTGAACCAGACGGTCCGATCCGGTGGCCGCCAGGGTCAGCTGATCTCACAATATTAGAATTTTTCCTACGAAGCTTTGTAAAAGACCGCGTGTACCTAAACAAGGTTACAGACCTGCAGGACTAGATACATGTCGCCGCGGAGTACCTGGAACATACATTGGGAGAAGTGGAATGCATACTGCACGTTGTTATTGCTTGTTACATGGTGAACGTCAGTTGTTGTTATGTAGTACAGTACTAAAGTTATTAATTTTTAAGGTTTTGGGCCGCTATGAGCCTCTCTTACTGTCAAGAGCAAAGTGACAACTCTACGTGAAAAGCTGGCGTCACTTATTAATAGTTATAATATCGTTAGGGACGCTTAAGCGATGCTTAAAATGTTACAGCACCTTCTGAAAGTTTCTAGTTGTTTAGAGAATAGTAGCAGGTAGAGCTAAGTCACCAAGCAATGTGCGAACAAGGGACGAACGGCCGCAGGTCCTTCAGGGCGGTGGCTGGGGTCAATACTTTCTAACAGCGCCACGTGCGTGCGAGATTTCTCTCACAGGCAGAGTGAAAGCCGTCGCTAACTCTCTCTGGTGAGGTAACTTACAACACATTCATTCATAACTCAGCACCATTTATCCTTGGCGGAATGCGAGACCTAACAAACAACTCTTCAACTGCCCGGCGTATTCTAGAAGAGGTAATTCGAAGTTGCCTTTCTATGACCTGTATCTGTTTTCACGACTGTATAAAGTGAGTCACTGTTGTAGATTGATGTTAAGAGTAGTGATAATTTACAAGACTCTTGGGTGAGGTTTCGGGTACTGCAGTTTCTCCAACCGAGAAAAACGAAGTACCTGCATTTTGGTCCAGGCACATCGTCGACAGAGGGAGGCAACCCCTCTTTAGATTTCACTATACCTGTGTAACGGATGTAGTACTGCTCCTAGACTGATTATGGCGTATCGTCCTCAGTTCTGTTTTCTTCCAATATATGATTAAGAACTGCAATGGTTGTATTTACTTAATTAAGCCATTTTGCATATTGGTAACCGCACCCCATCAGCTGAAAACTCACCAGCAGATAATTCTAGTTCTGTCCGCCATACTACATTCCCACGAAGAAGACTTTGTCAGGTAAGTACATAGGTACCTGTGTATCTATATTCACTTTCTTTCCTATTCTATTCGCAATGGAGTGGGAAAAAGAATTCTGTCCTTTTTGCGCTTACAGAACACGTGCGATGGAGGCAGCGAAATGTTTTTCTAGGTTTCCTCAAATATTCATCAACATTTCGCGAAGAAAACGTCATTTTCCTTCCAAAGATTCCACTGTGTGATTTCTTAGCGTCCCGGGGATACCTAAGTTCTGCTTGGTTACAGATCCTATAGCACGCTTTTCAGTTCTTTCGATTTCTTCCCCAGAGGAGGGCACAAATAGATGGTACTTGACAATACGTGTTACAACTGCCTTGTACGTGATCAGTAAAGCAGCTGTCACACGCGACTAGCTACCTCCTGAAATATATGACAACTATAGATTACTTCTTTCAATTAGACGGAACTCGTCCCCTTTTTCACAAATTTGCTCGAAAGCTTCTAAATCGTTTTATAGCTCCGAATCAGATAGCGCAGTGGCAGCCATGTTATCCGTTCTTCAGGTCATACACAGTGCACTTTATTTCTTTCACGATATTTTAAATTTGCAAAAAGAACTAAAAATTAGAGAAAATAAATAAAAAATCAAAGTTCTGTCTGTCGCTTTGTAATTTAGACTTTAGACGAGATGGACGAGTTAGGAGCAGAACTGGAAAGAAGTCTGAAAAAACCGGTGCGTCATTTAGCACTTCAGAATGGTGTGTCAGTAGCAAATGGCAGGAGAGCTGTCCACATTCTGAAACCTTACGAGATAATAGTGGTGCATCTACTGACCCAATCAGATAATGTTGCTCGAAGTCAGCAGCTCCGTCTGTCGTTTTTTATTAAGCATGGCTGAAGAAAACTTGACGTTGGAATTCTGAGAACCCTCATCGGAGACATCAAGTGCCTCTGCATGATGAGAAAAGAGAAGTGTGGAAAGAGGACTGTGGTGTCAAGTTAGTGCAATAACGGTAATTGGACTGATGTTTTCCCATCAAACCATAAATTCTTATAGGTGTGCTTTACCAAAACTACGGTTCGGTAGTTCTGATACCGCACGTAAATGATAGGACTACCGGTAGTATTGGTAGCATTGGTAGGGAAAGAAACATAACTGAATGTGTCACTCAGAAACTGGCAGTCGAAGATTTTCCTTTTTTGTTTGTTTATTTAGCACATTATTAGAACTGCACGTCGTTCAGTGTTAGTTCATTGTGTATTTGATACCATTAATTGTGCTCTCTCCACTCACTAGGGCGAATACTCTTGGAGAAAACTGGCAGTTAAATTCCTTACTTGGTCTCCGTAGACATCTATCTCTTGAAAATATTTAAGTTCTTACCTGCCGAAGTTACTTTCCTCCAGTATTGGATGTCTCACATCGATAACGGGACTCCTGAGGCATAAACAACTCTAGCGTCCACTTTACGCCTGTCAGAAATTGTCGTAGGAGTGCCCGATGAAACTGACGATGCAGCATTCGAGAGGTCGCAGACATAGCAGACATCGATGTTTCATTAGTTGTTTCAGGAGTGGTCACTGAAGTTTTTCCTGATTTCTGTGGAGGTAATGAGCCACACAGCTGATAGACTGTGGACAGAGTCTACACTTTCGTAGGTTATCTCTTAGACTAGTATCCACTGCATAGCGATATACGTATGGTTTCACAGAACTCACACGTGGCTTCTGTGTTGTTTTCGATAGTCCTTGTATTGTGCAATTCCCATACCTCCAGATGATGATGCTTACTGACGAATGCTGGTCGCTTATTGACATTCCATAGGTTATGCTGTCCTTTATACACTACTGGCCATTAAAATTGCTTCACCACGAAGATAACGTGCTACAGACGCGAAATTTAACCGGCAGGAAGAAGCAGCTCTGATATGCCAATGATCAGCTTTTCAGAGCATTCACACAAGGTTGGCGCCGGTGGCGACGCCTACAACGAGCTGACATGAGGAAAGTTTCCAACCGATTTCTCACACACAAACAGCAGTTGACCGGTGTTACCTGGTAAAACGTTGTTGCGATGCCTTGTGTAAGAAGGAGAAATGCGTACCATCACGTTTCCGACTTTGATAAAGGTCGGGTTGTAGCCTATCGCGATTGCGGTTTATCGTATGGCGACATTGCTGCTCGCGTTGGACCAGATCCAATGACTGTTAGCAGAATATTGAATCGGTGGGTTCAGGAGGGTAATACGGAACGCCGTGCTGGATCCCAACGGCCTCGTATCACCAGCAGTCGAGATGACAGGCATCTTCTCCGCATGGCTATAACCGATCGTGCAGCCACGTCTCGATCCCTGAGTCAACAGATGGGGACGTTTGCAAGACAACAACCATCTGCACGAACAGTTCGACGACGTTTGCAGCAGTATGGACTATCAGCTCGGAGACCATGGCTACGGTTACCCTTGACGCTGCATCACAGACAGGAGCGCTTGCGATGGTGTACTCAAAGACGAACCTGGGTGCACGAATAGCAAAATGTCATTTTTTCGGATGAATCCAGGTTCTGTTTAGAGCATCATGATGGTCGCATCCGTGTTTGGCGACATCGCGGTGAACGCACATTGGAAGCGTGTATTCGTCATCATCATACTGGCGTATCACCCGGCGTGATGGTATGGGGTGCCATTGGTTACTCGTCTCAGTCGCCTCTTGTTCGTATTGACGGCACTTTGAACAGTGGACGTTACATTTCAGAAGTGTTACGACCCGTGGCCTTACCCTTCATTCGATCCCTGCGAAAGCCTACATTTCAGCAGGATAATGCACGACCGCATGCTGCAGGTCCTGTACGGGCCGTTCTGGATACACATAATGTTCGACTGCTGCCAGCACGTTCTCCAGATCTCTCACCAATTGAAAACGTCTGGTCAATGGTGGGCGAGCAACTGACTCGTCACAATACTCCAGTCACTACTCTTGATGAACTGTGGTATCGTCTTGAAGCTGCATGGACAGCTGTACCTGTACAAGCCATCCAAGCTCTGTTTGACTCAATGCCCAGGCAGGCGTATCAAGGCCGTTATTACGGCCAGAGGTTGTTGTTCTGGGTACTGATTTCTCAGGATATATGCACCGAAATTGAGTGAAAATGTAATCACGCATCAGTTCTCGTATAATATAGGCCGGCCGAGGTGGTCGAGCGGTTCTAGGCGCTACAGTCTGGAACTGCGCGACCGCTACGGTCGCAAGTTCGAATCATGCCTCGGGCATGGGTGTGTGTGATGTCCTTGGGTTAGTTAAGTTTAAGTAGTTCTAAGTTCTAGGGGACTGATGACTTCAAAAGAAGTTAAGTCCCATAGTGCTCAGAGCCATTTGAACCATTTTTTTGGTATAATGTATTTGTCCAATGAATAGACGTTTATCATCTGCATTTCTTCTTGGTGTAACAGTTTTAGTGGCCAGTAGTGTATATTGTCATTCACTTTCCAGACTGGCTAACGCTTCCGGTTACGAGGGAAATTTACTGTTGTAAGACACTGGTCGCATGCATAAACGATGCGATCGAAATGTGGCGACGCCCGATAGGTGTGTAACACACCTAACGAACAGGTAACGTAGGTAGGATCTTAACGGATCAAGTCTAATGGGAAAACTGCCATTCTCAACGAAGTAAGTCTACGGTATCTTACCGTAGCTTTACGACTCTAGTCGGAACATCGGCGGCATCCGCCTCCACTTTCAACGGCGCGGGTCTCCGCAAAGAGCCAAAGCGTTACGGTTTTAGGTCCCGCGGCTGCGGCTGGGGTGCGGAGTGAGGGGCAGGGGTTGGGCTGGGGGTAGCAGAGGCTTGATGAGGCCGGGAGGCGCGGCGTGCGTGCGCTGCCAAGCAAGCCGCCGGAATGGCAACCACGCCGCACACTCTAATCTGGCAAACAGCGCCACAGCCTGAATCCACAATCCCACGCTCTGCGGGGCGGCGAGGCGCCGGACAACGGCTTCTACATCTGCGTATACCGAACACTGCGTGGCGGAGGGTAATTCGTGCCAATATTAGCGTTTTTCTCTCCTGATCCATTCGCGTACGGATGGAGGCTGAAAATGGCTGCCTACTTACCTCTTTGCACGTCCTAATTCCTTTTATCATGTTCTCTTGAGCTCTGCACTAGATCTACAAAGGCAGAGGCAGAATGTTTGCTCGTTAATCTTCTGATACCGGATCGAGCGAGGTGGTGCAGCGTTAGGACATTGTACGCACACTGTGGAAGATGGCGGTTCAAAACCCTGCCCGATAATATCCCGATTTACGTTTTCTATGTTTTTTTTCTAAATCTCATACGGCAACTGCTGGAATGGTTCGTTTGAAAGAGCACGGCCTGCTTCCTTTCCCACCACTCTATATCCCGAGCTTTTTATCTCGAATTATATCTTCGTCGACGGTACTTTACATCCTAGTCTTCCATTTCCTTATCGGATACCCTTCTCTACATTAAACATGCAAGGTTCGAGAAAACAGTGTCATCTTTCTTCTAAAAATGTCTCTATTAGTCATGGACTGTGCGGCTGGTCCCGGCGGAGGTTCGAGTTCTCCCTCGGGCATGGGTCTGTGTGTGTTCGTCCTTAGGATAATTTAGGTTAAGTATGTGAAAGCTTCGGGACTGATGACCTTAGCAGTTAAGTCCCATAAGATTTCACACACATTTTAAAAATGAAAATGATGATGTCTCGATTATCCTTAATGCATTTTCGTGAGGTGTCTATTGGCCTATTGTGGTCCTGGCAGCACTTCTCTGAATACTTTCCTTATCTACTATCTTTTCTGCTTCCTACTGAGATCTCAAAAAAAAAAAAAAAAGAAAAAAATGTCAGTACAGCGAACAGAACTGATTGCACTACGTTTTTGCTTAATTCAGAACTCGTGACGTCACCAACGGCATGCCCAGTACAAAAAATGTTCAAATGTGTGTGAAATCTTATGGGACTTAACTGCTAAGGTCATCAGTCCCTAAGCTTACACACTACTTAACCTAAATTATCCTAAGGACAAACACACACACCCATGCCCGAGGGAGGACTCGAACCTCCGCCGGGACCAGCCGCACAGTCCATGACTGCAGCGCCTTGGACAGCTCGAATAATCCCGTGCGGCGTGTCCAGTATTCATCGAGACTATTCAAGAAGTGAAAGGTAATGGAAATTTGGATCTGTCCGTGAAGCATACTCGGATAGGCGAAGCGGCTAATGAGACCACTTGGGTGAAATAGAAATTCTAGTTCATGCCCATAGATTAAAATATCCACAACAGATTATACTGGTTAGCTGTATACACGAGTTTAATAAAAATAAAATGATGTGTACAACAGAGGAAAAGGGGCAGCACCAAACCAGTCGTAAGAACTACTGAGCAGCCAATATCTAAGGATTACCTCCTATCTTTGTCACTGTATGGAGGCTGATACCCTACATCATTCGCTATTCGAAAACTTTTGAGCTCTTCGCCACTGCGGCAACTGCACGAAGCGTCTGTCAACTCGATGACATCATTAGCGGATACCATTCGATACACAGTAGCGAACTGTGCTGCAGTGTGATCTCCATTATTTGTAAAATAAATTTATCAAAGATTTGCCCACCATGGGTACCGCCAGTGTTCACTGACCAGAATAAATAGGCAAGGAAAACAGTACTCACTATAGTTTTACGCTGTATCAGAATGTCAGGAAACGCCTTGTTGTCACACGTGTAGAGGAGGGACGAGGCATACATTCACCTCTTCGAATCTGAATCACAAAGACTGTTGATGGAATGATATCACACTGCCCTCATAGACGAGAAGAAACATATAAGGCCTGTGAAACTGCAAATAAATAGGTGGTGAGTTGGAATGTGAACCTGCTGTTCCTTTCCTTCTTTTTCTTAGTTGGTGATACCCAATAAATTCTGAGCTCTGAAGAAACTTAAATCACGAAAGGAAAACTGTCTTAGCAATCACTTGACGATATAAAGACTCTGCCAAAATGATGCGGAACATACAAAGGTATTTTAACTTTACAGGGTAGGACTGTTGGTACTTTTTAAAAAGGCGGGGACCCGATATACCGATAGTTAAGAAAGCTACCTTCATCGACTTTCGAAACCGAGCAAAAGTATCGATATATTGAGTGTAAAATATCGTCGTACCGGCCTCTAAAAATACTGGCTGCACATTGTGAACCTACTGCCGGTCATAGAGTTGTATATTTAGATATTCAGTGCATCAAGAAGCTAGCAGCCTGCTTACTCCCATTAGAACAAGAACTGAAATGGAAAACATGCATGTCCACGCTTGGCGATAACCACTTTGCTAATAATGGTAACTGCATGAAAGTGGCACGTTAAAAGATGTCTGCTGTGTCCATCGTTCGGTTTCGGCACACATCGGATTTGTCCGGTTGTCCGGAATACTTCATGTTGACTCCCCTGTTTTCTTTTTTTTCTTTTTCTTCTGCAGACGCTAGCGAACTAGCAGTTGTAGTGCCGTAACTGCGTGGTGAAGTTAAAAGTTGCAGTTTCTATTGGTAGCGCCGAATGCCGATTATGTCAGCATTTCCCCTCATAAGTCTCCGCCCATCGCAAAGACCAATCTTGTCATTTAGATTTTTCTTCGTCATTTTCAGCAACTGTTTTTGAAGAACGCCTATGTGAAGAAATTGATTTTTTTTAAACGCAGCTGATGTGCTATTTCTTCACATCGGAAATCTTGTTATTCCTTTTACACTGCCACTCCCCTGGGTACAATCGGAATTCATCTTTGTCGCACCTATACTTGCTTCACACAGTTAAAGAAAAAGACTGGACTTGATGAAAAGTCAAAAAGTAGTAAGAGTGCTTCACACAGTGAAAGTAAAATCGTGTTCTACTACAATTTCAAAAGAACTATTTCAAATATTTACCGAAAACTGCGAACAAAAACGTAACATAAAATAAAAATATCGGCGCTCCATACTGACATTTAGATATCGATACACCTGTGGAAAAGAATCGTTGATATGTATCGATATTCTCAGGAGATGATAGCAATATATCGTTATTTTGCCTACAGGCCTGTTAACATGGCAAAATACCTTTCTATAAAATCGAATAAAAATGATCGAAAAGCAGAGTTGTAGGTGATTTTTGTTCTGTTTTATTGGTTTTCTTGTCCGTAGGCGGTGACAGAAAAATATGAAATGATACTTCCTCTACTGTACTACGCTTTCATAAATGTGTTATATTTAGAGACGCTTGTCTCAGATCTAGTTATTATATAATAAAGAATTAACTGGCAATAACTGAGAAATAATTATTTCATTTCACGGAGATTATATCGAAAAGCGAACGATTACGTACGAAAAATGGCGATACGCTTCGTAATTGTAATTATGCTTTCGAGGGATTTTCTGACCAGCCTCATAGCTTCAAAACACATGTGCGAACATAAGCGTGAACCATCGATACCTGAGGTTACGTTGGACGCATGAATAGTATCAACGTTGTGCGGATCGCCGACAGCTTCCAATTTAAGGCAATCTTCACATTTCTTTGCTTACATCGGTGACCACTTGTGCAAGAGGTGAGTGCTACATTTCTACATACGAGTACACTTTGAAGCTTCCTAGGTCAAGAACGGAACTTGCAATGGTGAGGTGTGTCTTATTGAGAGAAAAGTTGTGAGGTTGACAATCGTCTGTAATGTGTTCAGGACTAATATTACAGCTGTTTACAACTTATGACTAGTTGTCGGAAATGAAGCGTCACTCTTTACGGGAGATTGCAGACATGTATTTAAGATACGACACTGGGAATCACGCTAATTGGAGGAAATTTATTGCTACGGGTAAGAACTTAGAAGAAATTGCTGCTTAAGGCTCTCGACGAAGAACTTGTCGCACAGTAGAATTTGAGAATTTACAAATATTGTAAAAGATAAACTGGAAGGCTCAAAAGATATAGCGAAAATGGATGGTAAATATTCGATGCATTTTTACAAAAACAGGAATCAGCAAGGAGATGGAACATCACCACTCTTATTCATTGTAATAATGCAGGATGCATTGGATGCAGAAAGTGAAGCAGAGAAATTTGCATACGAATAAAAATGAACGTACTGGCCTTTGCGGATGATGTAGCTTAAATCGTTAAAAATACAGAATACCGGAAAACACTGGCAAGAAAAAAAAAAGGAACGGAAATTGGATTAGAGGTAAATGACGAGCAAACAAAGTTAATGAGGGCAGAAAGAAATTACAAGACAGAAAGACGGGAAACCTTGCAAATTGATGATCACGTGTTCGAGGAATTAAAAGAGTTTAAGTATCTGAGACCTCGGGTAAATAACAGAAATGAGAAACAAGAAGCGAGAATCAAAGCAGCATCTAGGGCATCATATTCACTCAACAAATGACTATCAGCCAAAATTTTATCAAGAGGAACCAAAATAAGGATATGTAAAACAATCAGACCAGTATAACTATATAGGACAGAAATATAGATAATAGATAAGTTTACAGAGATAAAGGTTTCAAAACTAAAACCCTGTGGAAGCTATTTGGACTAGTTTGTGAGGGAAAAGAGAGGCGAAGAAGAAAAAAGCAGGGAGCTCAGGGAGATATGTAATAAACTAAATATTGTTGCGGAAGTCAAGACAAGGTGGCTGAGATGGCCGAGCACGTCTATAGAAAAGTGGAGGTTCGAAGACTGACAGAAGTGTCGGAGAAGAAACTCTTCAGAATTTGAGTTGGTGTTGGATCGTGTGGGTGGAAGTTCATCACTAAGAATCTGTTAACTTGCCTGTGATGTGCACACTTGTGCAGAGTACTGGAAGGCGGCAATTAAACGGTACCTTAAAAGAAATGTGTAAGCAATACATTCAAATGATTTTCAATGTAGATTTCAGTTCTGTCAACGTATTACATGGTAATGCGTAGATTGGAACTGGCGGTTGTCATTTTGGACAGTTATTACGCATCCAACTTGCCGCTAAAAAGTGTTAGATTTTTTTGTCAAACTAAATCATTTCCGATCATTGTTTCCTTTCCGGGCAGTAGTCTGTATAGTATCATCTTTCATTCTGTATGATTTTGACCCTAAATGATCAGGACAGCTCGTATACCTTCAGCCACAGATACACAATATGTACAGTGCAGTTTAATTTGCCGAGTGAGGTGGCGCAGTGGTTAGCATACTGGACTAGCGCTCGAAAGGACAACGGTTCGAACCCGCGTCCGGCCATCCTGATTTAGGTTTTTGTGATTACCTTAAATCGCTTCAGGCGAATGCGGTGATGGTTCCTTGAAAGAGCACGGCCGATTTCCTTCCCCGTCCTTCCCTAATTCGAGCTTGTGCCCCGTCTCTAATGACCTCGTTGTCTACGGGACGTTAAAACACTAATCTCCAATTTCTCCTCCTCCTCTGCAGTTTAATTATCCAATATTATACTCGCTCTTATTCCTGATGTCTAAGGCAGAACGCCCTTTATGTCGCCACAGTTGTTCGTCAACAAAAGGGACGATAGTCGTATTTACCATCCGTGTGTGACATATATAAACTTGGTGTGTTATCGTACTTTTAACTGTTTGTGTATCGAATTTTCCTATAGGAAGACTGGAGAGCAGCTCAGCATTTGCCTAAGCGAACATGGAAGGCCGCCTAGAAATCAAATGCAGTCCCGTGTACGTCCGCCGCGCAACTTCGAATCGGATCTGGCTTATCTCCCCGTGTCGTAAGCTCGTGCGTTGTGCGTTAAGATACACGAGCAAGTCAATTCACCCAATACAGTACATCCGTCTCTAAATGAGGAACAGAAAAGATCCTGTCTTTAAAAGAGGGGCGTTCAGTAAGTGACGAAATACATTATTTTTCTGAAAGCAGGTTGGTTTTATTCAGAATTTCAACACACCATAGTTTTCCCCACTCTTTTGGCTAGAAACATACATTTTTCAACATAGCCTCTATGCGGTAGAACAGGCAACCGTAAAAATAGTTTTCCCGTCGGTCAACAGATGTCGCAGGCGACGCTACAATGCTAACTGACCTGTCCACGTCGCGGAATTGGCAACGCTGTATCTTCGGTGACGTGAATGACGCTGATTTGTGTTCGGCTAGAGCGCTGCGCGCGAATTGCATTCGTCACACAGCTGACTGTAGACCATGATCGACTATGGTTTTACCCGAGTTTTCAATCGAAGAATGTAGATTAGCTCCTGCAATTCTACAAACCAAGTTTATTTCTACTGTAGGGATACTTTTCACAATCATATGCGAAATGAAATAAATGGAAAGTAACACACAAACATTTCTCGTGAGTTACTGTTTAAATGCAGACTGTATTGCAGTCGCATAGGTTTTACATTCGCCTTCCATGCCGTCTATTTCCTCTTTGTTATACAGCTCTTCTGATACGGATTATGGTGATAAAAAAGATCTCCACGTGCAGGTTAACACTAGAAAATTTTCAAAATCTTCTCAACGTCTTTGAAATATAATCCGTTAATTTATTGACAAATATTTCACTGAGCAGTGGGTTTCGCGTCCTAACATTACCGACATAATTATTTTCCTACGCCACTTTGTTTCCTTTGTCAAAACCAGCGGGCAAAATAATCTTATCTCAATATCAAAGATTTACATCGTAGCTGTAACTAGAAGTCTGCGCGGACTGGAAAAATGCCGCCGTCCGTATTTGCACCGCATCCACAAGATCATTATCCACATCTGCCAAGTTGCTTATCCGCATTCTGAGATATTAACGTTTTGTAAAGCAGTTGAACCCACCACTGCTCAAAAAGAGACTTGTGCCTGGCCGGAATTTTTGTCTGCTGATGTCCACACTCGGTTGTGATGCGAATTAAGGCTTGACATATTTCAGTGACAGTCATTTCAAATTTTAATTCTTTTACTTTGCATGTAACTTATCGTAAATGATATAAGAGTGGCACAAAACGATGAATTTTGTATTGTTGTGAAAGGGGGCTGGAAACGCTGTAATATACAAATGAAAGCATGTTTTTCGAGCATATTTAGCGGTGCCAACTTTGAAGAGCCACAGACGGCAAACCATAATTATGTTAAAAATTTACTTTGTACAGTTTAAAGATAACCCGCAAATATTCGCAACAGACGTACGCTTTTATCTGCAACACAGTTACTACTAGGGATATCTGCACTCGCGCAGACCTGTTACAATAAGTAGTGTTGTTTTCGAGTGAAAGCTGCGTGAGGATTATTAGCGCAGAGACAAAGAAAAATTAAAATAGGCAGCGTCTATAGTTTGCATGGTATGCTCGTTCTCTTCTATTTTCTTCCCTTCATTCCAGTATAAACACTTGTTCACACGTATAAACGAATGGCAGTGAACATTGGCGAATTATCTATGAATACTTGTTTGCAGCAGTGTAAACGAGGTTTTACACTCGTTCACTTCGTTCGCTCTAGTATATACCAGGATTTAGAGGGACCGATGACCTAGCATTTAGATGATGGCTATTATTCATTTATTTCACTGTTGCGATTTCAGCTCTAGAGCCATTTTAAAGTACCAAGCGAAAGGTCTTGTAAGGTAATGCTTCTTAAATTGTTTACCAAATGTTACCACACTATGTTTTGCATTTTGTTATCCATATCTTATATTGGTTTCAGTTTTCACAGTGCACACAAAAATGCCTCTACAGCCAAAATTACGATAGTGAAATGAATAAACAGTTTAAAAAAGTCCAAATCGCAGCAAAGATTTCATTTAAAAATTATATGATATGATTCTTGTACAGGAAGGGCTGCCACGTTATATCAGAAAATAAGCTCGACAAAATTTAGATAGGATCGAATGCTTAGGGCTCTTTATTAATTCTTACTCGTAACTAATTTATTGATTTACCTGAATTTAAAATCCACTCCACTTTCTTTATTTTTGACGGGAAATCTGAACATTTATAATTCAGGATTTGTCCGTCTACTCCTTTCACAGTTGATATACTCGCAGGCCCTCGGCATGACGACTCGATCCACTACCACCGGTATGTCAGAAACAGCTGTACTCCACCGACGCCAAATAGTGGAAAGCTGCACGCGTTCTGCCGATGTTGCCACATATTTCACAGAAGGGAGTGCCATCTAGTGGTTGATTCCACAAGTAAGGGTGTGACGCTGTTGCCGCCTGGTGGCCGTTCCCTGATAAGGGTTGCTTGCTAGACCATGCGATCGGGCAATCTGTTTCTTACGTGTGCTGGTCGACGTCAGAGCCAACATCTTGCTGCATCAATAACCTCCCTATCACCTACTTACTGCTTGTCTCACTTGGCCAAACAGACGGAAGGTGCGAGATCCAGGCTATAGGGTGGATGAAGAAGAATAGTCCAACGAAATTTCCTGAGCTCCTCTCGGATATGCAGACTTGTCTGTGGCCTTTGGTTGTCGTGGAGAAGGAGAAGTTCGTTTGCATTTTTGTAGCGACAAAACGCTGAAGTCGTTTACCAATTTCACAAGAGTTACACATTACACTTTCAAGTTGATAGCTACACAATGGAGGGCATCGAACAGTATAACTCCTTCAGTGTGCCAGAAGACAGTCCCTATGATTTAACCGACTGAAGATACAGCTTTGAAATTTTTCTTCGAAGAGAGGTGGTGTACCGCCACTCCATAAATTGCTGTTTTGTTTCTGGTTCGAAGTGGTGAACGTATGTTTCATCGCCTGTGATGCAGTTCGACAAAACATTATCACCATCAGCCTCGTAACGCGCAAGCACCGATGGTCCTTCGCTGTTCATTACAGTCTTCTGTCAGGCGGAGAAAGTAGCGGGATCACACCTTTGAGCACCGCAATTGGTGGACGAGTATGTCAGCACAAGCGACAGAGACACCTAATTGTGCAGCGAAGTGTTTGATTGTGATCCGTCTATCTCCTCGAATGAGAGTGTCCGCACGTTCCAGGCCCCCACAACCGCACGAGTGGTCGACTGTGAAGAGCGGACAAATTGAATAGCTGGGCGGCGGCCATTAGGGTGGTAAACTGACGCGCGGAGTTCGAATGTTTATACATAGCTTTTGGTTATAAAATGCCTTCCCTTGAGTTAGGTCAGAAACATAATGCCTCATTTAAAAACGTTACTACAATATACTTTTTAATTTATGAACAAACAGCAACTAGTCACTGTTTGTGAATTTACCTTACGTACTACATGGAATCTGCCGTAGCTAAAAGTTCTGTACTGGACCCCTACCATTTTTCGTAGTTCATTTACGATAGATGTACGCAAAATGCATCAAAATACTCGAAGATTTGCCCACTATATTAATAGATATTTTCTGACTCTACCTTGCTTTAGATTTTATGACGAGAAGTGCGTTATATACGGCATAGTGCTTTGGCAACTCAAGACCAAATTATCAAGTTGCAACCTAACCTAGACTATGAAAACACTACCGATCAGCCAAATTTCTTCAAAATGATCAGAAAATATAAAATGGTATTCTGTCGTTCGGAAATGTTGCCTCCTGACAGCGTGTAACCATTTTTGTAATAGCTGTGGTTTTGAGAAAGGAAACCTGCAAATAGATGCACAGACATTATACTAATACCGTGTTACAAAAACACATTTATTAAGCAAGTGCACTGACATACAAAACAATTTAAAATATTCACTTATCTGTGAAATGTAATATTCGTTCCTTTCTCGAATTTATTTGTACAGTTAATCGTTGCACAAATCTTCACCATTGTACTTCTTTTGATTGGAACGTACAGACAGTAGAATTACGAGTAACAAATACTGTATGTACGCCCCAACAAATATACAACGTTGAATCAGGGTCTTCATAAACAGCAGTACTGCACAACACATCAGACTACAACCACTATAATGGAGTCCAGCCGAAGGTTCAAATTAACCCGCGACTGCAGCGCCATCAGTGAGTCTAGTTATTTTTTACAAGGTCTTTGGCACGTTCCAACATTACAGGAGTGACAGCCGTGTGCGGCTAGCCGGCATACGGGAGATCGGACAGGTTTGTGCGACACATACCTCCCATAATCACTCACCGAGCTTTATTTACTATCAGATCTCCGTAGATATTCTGCAAGAGCCTACCAATATCTGCGATGCTGCGGTTTCCCGACACTCGATGACAGCTCTCTGCTTGGAACGCACCTCTGTCGCAGACGCCATTCTGAAGGCTACGTATAGCCCCGCCACCTACCGGAACTTAATGAAACTATAGGGGCTAAAGCGTGAATATTCTACGACGCCCCATAACAAGTTCCACATTTCTCCAACCGAAATTGGCCGAGAAAAAAAGTGTTGCACTGAAACTTCCTGGCAGATTAAAACTGTGTGCCCGACCGAGACTCGAACTCGGGACCTTTGCCTTTCGCGGGCAAGCGCTCTACCATCTGAGCTACCGAAGCACGACTCACGCCCGGTCCTCACAGCTTTACTTCTGCCAGTATCTCGTCTCCTACCTTCCAAACTTTGAAAGAAAGGATATTGCGGAGACATGGCTTAGCCACAGCCTGGGGGATGTTTCCAGAATGAGATTTTCACTCTGCAGCGGAGTGTGCGCTGATATGAAACTTCCTGGCAGATTAAAACTGTGTGCCCGACCGAGACTCGAACTCGGGACCTTTGCCTTTCGCGGGCAAGCGCTCTACCATCTGAGCTACCGAAGCACGACTCACGCCCGGTCCTCACAGCTTTACTTCTGCCAGTATCTCGTCTCCTACCTTGCACTGCTTATTGAACGCTCCTCTTAAGTTGTTATTATTACTATGCATCGTCATAATATCACTGTTTGCACGATGGCTTCTACCGTATAGTCTTTTTATTTCGTTAGACACTAATTTCATTGTGATACAGCTCACAAAAAGTATCATGTAAGTCGTAACATCGTATGAAACACGAGTTGGTGATCCTACTCGTTTCTGCAATGACGAAAGACGCGCTGCAACACTAAGATTTGCGCACTGTGTAGCACTTTCCCCACGGCTACCATTTAATCCCGGAAAACAGTTACTCTGTTCGGATAATAAGATTAACGATGGCCGCCCATTCGGAGCTGTGCCCCAATGCCGTAATCGGCTTCCGAAATATACGTACAGTTTTGCGTGAGCGTTTGCCAGGGTCAGTCGGAGCGAGCGCACTTCTAAAGCGCGCGCGGTGAGACATCGCCGTGGCGACGGCGACCTTGCGTTTCAAACAGCGGAAACAGCCGTACGCCACTTCCTGGACACGTGTGTGAGTAGTGCTCCTTGTACTACAAGTGAAGAAACTCGCTAGGTGACTTCTTTTTTTATTCCCACGAACATTATCTGCGCAGCACTCCTTTCTTCCGTGGCGTGATTTTTTGCTGCCCGAAACGAATTTCACTCCTGTGCTAACCTCTTCATCTCCGAGTATCTCTTATCAGTTATTTCATCTGTGCTGTATATTCTAATCTCTGTCTTCCTCTACACCACTTCGCTACGTGGGCTTCCCAGCTGTGGCCTTACCATAGCTTTTCTAGCTGCCGCATGTACCGTGGGACTTCCGACCAAGAAATTTTGCACCGCACGTTTTTCAACCAGAGGCTCCCCCACTGCTGATCTGGATCAGTAGTTTACCGGCAGCGGATACGTTGTTACCGCCAGTCAGGCAATGCCCTGACAGACAGCTTTCGTTTCCTTGTAGTTTCGTAGGCCTAAGGTTCTTCAGTTCTAAGTGTCGAGGCAGTTTAAAAATGGCAGAATCATGGCTAAGCAGCTTTCCAACGTGACGCAAAAGATGTGCAGATTATGAAATGAATGCATAACTACAGCAAAAAAGTCGTTGACGAAGAAGACAACGTCCGGTTTTCAAATCAAAAACATTTTTGGATCTTGTTCCAGGTAAACAGCGACATATTATTTAGTAAACAAAGTGTGGTCGTATGTATGTTGTTAATTTTTAGTTTTAGGTTACTATTTTCGACCTTCTAAAGAGATCATCATCAGATCTGCATTCCTTGATGACAGTAGGGAATCGCTGGTTTTGAGCACGTCCGTCCATACTGACGCGGAGAACACAGTATTCTCCACGTCACTACGGACGGACCTGCTGAAAGCCAGTGATTCCTACTGTCATCCGATGATGATCTCTTTAGAAGATCGAAAAGGCCATCTAAAAATAAAAATTAACAGTTTAAATGCGACCACGACTATGTTTCGTAAATATGTTTTCCAGTAGTTAAAAGATGAATTTCAAGATTTGAAAGTAAAGGTTTAGTTAAGAAATGACTTGCGAAATGCTATTATGGTTCCGGATGAGCTGCAGAGTGTTTAAGAACAAACGAAAATTTGTTCCGGACCGGGAATCGAACCCAGATTTTCAGCTCGTCGTGAGCGGTCGCCTTAACCTCTTTTTTTTTAGCGCCAGAACCGCTTTTTTTATTTTTTTTATTTTTTTATCAAAGACGCTACCCCCTTTTTTTATTTTATTTTTTTCAATGTTGTCTACAATATCCAAATGTTGACAAACAGTGGCTAATTAGAAAACTAATTAAGTAAGGAAATGAATAAAACTGAAAATGTCCAAATGGAAAAGACATGAAGACATCGCGGATAGTACAAATACAAAAGAAACATGCTCCTGTAGCAATGAAATGAAATTCGTTTCGGGGGCGACACCTGCTCACGCCCCGACGTTCGATAGAGCTTTTTTTTTTTCGGGGGCGACACCTGAAGAGTGTTCAGTTATGAGTAGGTGGAGACAAGGCGGGCAGGGGTCGAAACCCGAGGCCTGGCCGCGATGTCTCCCCCCTCCCGTCCCTGAATCACTCCCGCAAAGTAGCTTTTTGATTTATTTTTGTTTTATTTTATTTTTTTTTTTCACCAGGAAAAGAGTAAATGAAAAAAAGATCTTTATTGGTACAAACTTAAATACAACAGAAATGCCATCCTTCCGGCGAAAATAACACAAGACATTATACTCGTACAAGGCGAGCAATTTTTTTTTAATGACAAGGTGTAGGAAAAAAAAGAATAATAAGTTTGAGGTAACCTAAGAGGTGTGAAGCAACATACAGTGGAGTGAGGGAAAGACCAGTGTTTTCTGGTGTAGTGCATAAAAGAAAGGAGGCGCGTGTCCATGCGCCTACTCCATTGTGGGTTACAATGTAGAAAGTAGCGCGGGGAGTCTCAGATGTCAGCAGGGGGGAGGGGGGGGGGCGGAAGTGCTGTCGGCGTGTGGCACCATCCAACTGAGCGGGGGTGAAGTAAAGATCGCATGTAGGTAATTGGCGAAGAAGGCGCGGTAGCGCTGTCGGTGTTCGACTTCACTGTGGGCGGTTTGTAAGTACTGCCAGAAATCAAGGCGTGATTTGTCGCCATCATTATACATGTAGGTGATCGTCCATCCCTTGACCCATACAATCGCATGATTTTTGGTGGCGGGGAAATAAGTATTCTCAGGATGGATAAAAGTCCATGGGTCAATCAACTCCGGCGGAACGCGGAGGTAACAGGCAACGAACTGTCGGGCAAGTTTCCAGACGTCACTGGTGGCAGCACAAGTCAGTTGATGGACATCGTCATCCACGAGGTGGCAAATGGAACAAAGTGGAGAGTCCTTTAGTCCGATGGCGTGAAGACGATGATTTGTGGCGAATTTTTCATTTGCGACTTGGTACCATGTTGCCCGGACGTTGGAGGGAAGAAAAGGCTGGTGGATGTGACGCCAAACCGTTGGCCACCGCGTGGACGGATGTCTCAGTTCGATATTGTTGCTGGATATGGAACGAAGGAGTGGGATGTAAAAATCTTTAGGTCCAGGAGAACGCGTGGTCGGTAAGTGTGTGTGAGCATAACTGAAGTCGATGATGAAATCAGAAATGTGCGTCAGATGGTGCTTGATGTGTCCGACTGATACTGGTGGTGTTATGGTCGCGGGCACAAGAATTTCCAGCAAGCTGCGCGTAAGGGAGGTGCCCCCGTGCCACTGCTTGTGCATGGTGGACATGTACAAGGACGCCGCGCGGAGTCGGATATTGGCAAGGCCGAGGACCCCCGCTCGCGGGGGAAGGGTGAGCGTGTCGTAGCGGACCTTAAAGAGTGCACCGGCCGTAAGGAAGTATCCGAAGGCAGCCTGGAGGCTGCGTCGAATAGTTGATGGTAGCGGGAGGACCTGTGCGATGTGGACCATTCTGGCCGCCACATGTTGATTGAGGTATTGGACACGTTGTAAAGAATCGAGTCGCCGGAGAAGATTTTGTCGCACCGTCGTGCGGATAGTTTGGAGTGCACACCGAAAATTGATGGCAGCGGAGCGGCGCACGGTGGAGGTGAAAATGATACCAAGGTATCGTAGTTTTTGTACACACGGGAGAGGTGCTAAGTCGTCGTGTGAGAGGCCGCGTCCAATGGGCATCGCCTCGGATTTAGCCACATTCATGTTACTGCCCGCTGCAGTGCCGTACGTTGATATTAAATCAAGTACCGTGTGTGTTTCACTCCGCGAGCGGATCAAGAGGAGGAGGTCGTCCGCATACGCACGACATCGAAAACTGTGCTGTCGCAAAGTGAGACCACAAAGGTGGCTCGTTAGACTCCCGATGAGTGGCTCCAGGCTTATGGCATAGAATAGGGTCGAAAGTGGGCAGCCTTGCCGTACGGAACGCCGGTACGGCGTTCCCCATCGTCAGCAGTTCATGAAACATCGTTGTCCACCGTGACGCCATTAGTGTGAAGAAAGCGCGATAAAATTTAATCGGCAGTCCGTCGATACCAGGTGACTTATTTAGAGCACCTTTTTTGATTGCATCGTGGATTTCGTCACGCGTAATGGGTTCCATCAGCTGGTCCGCTTCGTCGCTGGTGAGGGTGCGAGTTACGTGTGGTAACATAGACTCCTCAGCGTGGTTGTTGGTAGTCTCCTCCTGGTACATTGTGCGGTAGTGGTCGACAAAGGCACTGACTATTTCGGCCTGGCAAGTGACGTGCTGGCCGCGACAGGTGGTGATCTCGGTGATGAGTTGTTGTCGTCGATGTTTCCTATCGGAGGCGATATGATGCATGGTCGGATGTTCTCGTTCCGCCGAATCTTGACGTCGGGTTCGCACCATAGCCCCCTGCAGTCTACGGCGTGTCAAAGTTACAATTTGCGCCTTAATCCTGCTGCGTTCCCTCTGGGTGTCGGGGGTGGGCTGTTGGGCGTCCAGGTCGCGGAGAACGGCGTAGAAATAGTCGGTAGTGTGCCGGCGCCACATAGCAACTTCCTTTCCATACTGAATCAAAGTACGTCGAATGGCAGGTTTGGCACATTCCAGCCACCAGGTCAAGGTCGTGCAGTATTTAGGTAAGCGACGTTCACAGGTGGTCCATGTCTCGGTAACACGTTGAAGACATTCGGGATCATGAAGATGGGAGGTGTTTAGCTTCCACGGTGCACGACTACGCCAGACCACTTGCTTGGGGAAGAGAATGTTGCAGATGTAGGCACAGTGGTCCGAAAAGGCCAGGGGCCAAAGTTCTGCACCTTGGACTGCAGGTGTGAGTTCCCGAGAGACGTAAATTCTATCAAGGCGGCTCGCGGAGTGACTCGTCTGGTAAATATGTCCAGGCGCGTCGCCGTGCCGAACTTCCCAAGTTTCGCGGAGCAACAGATCTCGGACGACAAGACGCAGTTCTTGACAGGTGTTGTAGTGGGGCACTTGATCTTTAGGGTGCAAGACACAATTAAAATCACCCCCAAGCAAGTAATGGTCGCAGCGTCCAAGAAACAAAGGAGCGATTTCTTCTGAATAGAAGAGTGCCCCTTCGCGTCTGCGGGTGAAGCCTGACGGAGCGTAAATGTTGACGATACGCGTCCCCATGACGGTGACGGCCATGCCTCTGGCAGATGGAAGGTATGTGATATCGGCCAATGGAATGCCTTCTCTGGCGTAGATGGCTACGCCGCGTCCCAGGTGGTCACCAGGAGAAGGATAAGTGTTATATCCCGCAACGTCTGGAAGTGTGGCCAAGTGTACTTCCTGTAGTAGTGCGATATCGACGTCCGACGCCCATATCATCTCTCGCAGCAGTTGAAGTTTCACGGGTGAGCTAATGGTGTTAGTGTTGATCGTCGCTATTCGGTAGGTTTGGAGCCGTACCCCGCCGTGGAGGGGAACTCCACCGGCGGAGGATGAAGAGGGGCGAGGCAACGGTGAGTCGTGCCGTACGCCAACTGACGGCGTTATCAGCGGCGTAACGATGCTTCCGTCTGGGGTAACAATGTCCCCAGCGTGTGGTCCGGGTCCTCATCGACGTCCTCACTCAACACCATTGAAGGCGTTGTCGTTGTGATGGTCGTGCGTTCCACTTCGGTCGTAGGGGCGGAGGACGTCTCGGCAGCAGTCGTATCGGTGGAGTCCATTGGTTCAGGAGCACCTGAGCGAGCCAGTAGAGTAGGCATCGACGCATCCACAGTCGGCGTCATGTTGTCGTCATTCG
The DNA here is from genome assembly GCF_023864275.1 of Schistocerca cancellata. NCBI lineage: Eukaryota > Metazoa > Arthropoda > Insecta > Orthoptera > Acrididae > Schistocerca > Schistocerca cancellata. Next base: position 319,563,586 of record NC_064628.1, on the reverse strand, counting down.
TATCGTCGTGTAGGTTCTCCGAGGCCTCGTAGGGTCGGACGGCCTCTGGAGCAACAGGGGGAGGTGATCCGTCTCGTTCCGAGACCGTACGGCGCCTCCTCTTGCGCCTCTTAGGTGAACGTTGTTTGCGGGTTCGTCCCTCCGTGTCGGAAGACGGAAGGGAGTCGCGTCGCTCTGAGAGGAAGGCCGTCGCGGGAACGTCAAATGAAGGGGCGTCCATATGTTCAGGCGGCTGGGTGTCGGAAGTCGTCGCTGTTGGTATTGGCGCCGGAGTAGCGTCAGGCTTGGAGCGCGACGTGTCGGCCCCGGCGGTATCCGTAGCAGCTGGAAGGGTCACCGGTACGTGGTCCGATGGGCGGCGGCCGGTGGGAGGAGAAGAGAGCGCCGATGCGTAGGTGATCGGTAAAACCGTCGTCGGAGCCGGAGGTGCCACGGTAGCGGGTGATTCGTCGCTGAAGACACTCAGATGTGAGGTGACCTTCTTTGCCGCACCCGGAACAGGTCTTGGGTTGGCCGTCGTATATGACAACCGCGCGGCACCCGCTAATTTGCAGGTAAGATGGTACGTGGCGATGGAGGTCGATGGTGATCTGTCGTACACCGTTAAGAACGGGGTACGTTTGGAATTGCGCCCAGCGTTCGGCTGTGTGGCCATGTACAGTGCCATAGGGGCGGAAAGCCGCGATAACGTCTTCCGCCGGAAGCTCGAACGGGAGTTCGAAAACTCGTATGGTGCGCATTCCTAAGCCGGCATGGTCGACAGTGACCGCTCCGACACTGCCGTCGGCGTGGCAAAAGCGTAATCCATGGTTGGTGTCACGAAGTATTCTTTCACATACCGCGTCACTGACGGCTTTGACGTACACAGTACTGCTTAATATGGACAAATGGATGCCCAAGATGTCAGAAGCTGGGATCTTAGCAACGTCGCGTAGGAAGCGTTCCGCTTCCAAGGCCTTTGGTCGTGCGTAGTCGTTGCAGAAGTTGAATCGTAAAGTTGATTTTCGAAAACGGTTAGCCATGGTTCTAGTGCACGTAAGCGACACGTAAGTGACGGCCGCTGAAATGTAAACAACAGCAAGCGCGCGCGCTCCGCAGGCGGAAACAACAACACGTCCGCACTGCACGGCGGCGAAAGCCGGACTGTTGAACCTCATCGGCTATCCTAGCACGCTTCTAGGTGTGATCCAAACTTCCATTTGTCCCGGTGTCTACAATCACCAGTGTTCGCACTATAGTACCGTAATTCCCGCACAAGTGGAGAAATTCTTCTCTGATCGTCACATTGCCCTGCGACGGCGTGAAACACTGTACAGTAGTGCACTGTCTGTGTTGTGCAAAGTAGTCCGAAGTAGCGTTCCTTCGGACATGTACGCAAGACAATTTATTTCGAAAAGTAGTGAGTAAATCACGTACTGTGAAATGATTTGGCCGTGCGGTTCTAGGAGCTACAGCCTGGAACCGAGCGACCGCTACGGTCGCAGGTTCGAATCCTACCTCGGGGATGGATATGTGTGATGTCCTTAGGTTAGTTAGGTTTAATTAGTTCTACGTTCTAGGCATCTAATGACCTCAGAAGTTAAGTTGCATAGTGCTCAGAGCCATTTGAACCATTTGAGACAAAGGAGGGTAAAAGTGTGTAATTTGTGCGCGAGTCCTTCCAAACAGTTCAATGGTTCCAGTTAAATTGCGCCGTCATTTTGAAGGTACTCACCTGGATTTGCAGGCTAAAGACATCGATTTTTTCAAAAGTAAGAGTGCTGAACTAGCTGCTTCTCAGCATTGCATGAAATCTCATGCAAAAACAATTAATGAAAATTCATTAAAAGCGTTCTTGGTTAGTTATCGAGTAGCAAAAACAGGCAAAGCTCATACCACTGCAGAAAATCTCATAAAGATGTGTGTTAATGATATTTTTTTCTTGCATGCTAGACGAAAAGGCAGTGAAGCTTGTATCTTCGGTGCCATTATCAAACAATACTGTCAAGAGACGCATTGTTGACATGTCTAATGATGTGAAAGACACTCTTGTTTCTAGCATCCAACACAATTCAGTTTCTTTGCCGATAGATGAATCCACTGATGTTGCAGGATTACCGATTTTATTGGCTTTTGTCCGTTATGAATATTCTAGGTGTTTTGAGGAGGACCACTTATTGTGCAGACCACTACCTGCCAACACAACAGGTGCTGAAATATTCCGTCATTTGGATGATTTTTTAAGGACTAACGAAGTTTCATGGTCTAATTACATAGATGTGTGCACAGATGGTGCAAAAGCTATGACGGGTCCTATAGTCGGAGCAATAACAAAAATAAAAGAAAACGCCAAGAACTGCAGCAGTAGTCATTATGCTCTCCACAGATACGCTTTAGCTACGAAACAAATGCCTGTTTCGTTCAAGAAAGTTTTAGACGAATCCATTCAAACTGTTAACTACATAAAATCAAGGCCGTTGAAGTCAAGACTTTTCACAATACTGTGTGAAGATATTGGAAGCCTTCATCGTTCCCTGCTTCTCCACACAGAAGTGAAGTGGCTCTCACGTGGGAATGCACTCTCTCGGTTGTACGAATTAAGATTGGAAGTGTTAGCTTTCCTTTTGGAGCATGACATCAAATTAGCAGACCTTATTAATGACGAAAATTGGTAATGTATACTTGCCCATTTGTCAGATATTTTCTCCAAAATGAAAAAAATGAATATTTCACTCCAAGGGCAAAGTGAAACAAAGGTCACTGCTATTGACAAAGTTTGAGGATTCAAGAGGAAAATCAACTTTTGGGCAGAGAGTGTCGAGGAGGGGGAGGTCAAGTGTTTTCTTCTTCTCAAGGAGTTTTTGAAAAACAAAACATTGGTGCTTGGGAAGAATTTGTTTCATCAAATCCTGGAACATCTCCGAAGCTTGATGTCATTGTTGGAGCATTATTTCCCAACAGCTGAAGATGATAAGCTGTAGAAATACGAATGGGTGGTCAACCCATTCACTGTATCCAAAGAGCCGAACATTCTATCATCAAATGAATGTGAGTTGTTGATAGAAATTGCCACAGACCCTACCTTGAAATAAAGTTTTGACATTCACGGTTACTCACACTTTTGGATCCGTTTGGATAACAAGAAATACTACCCCCTTGTCGAAAAGGCAAAACGCGTACTTCTTCTGTCTGCCACAACATACATGTGTGAATCTGGATTCTCGATCTATGCTGCCTACAAAACTTAGTACCGAAGCTGTCTAGATGCGGAATCAGACATCCGTCTCCAGTTGTCAAGAACTGAACCCAACTTTTCAAAATTGTGTCAGCAGAAGCACCCTCAACCATCACATTAGGATTCCATTATTATTCCTATAGACTCATCTATAGTAAGAAGAAAGCATTTTTCTTCGTAGATGCTCAGTGAACGTACCTGAACTATAAATCTGTAGGAATTTTGTTTCTGTCCTCTGTCATTTACAAATAATTATTACTTGAATTCTGTTGGCATCGATATTTTTGTTACGAAAATTAAAATGATCTCTAAAGCTTATTTCTTTTCTTTATAATATATTCCATCCTCCCAGTTAAAAATATGGCCTGCCTGTACTTGCTATTATTCTGACACTATATTGTGGCAACTGGCTACGAGCGTAAACAAATGAGGACTTTTCACGTGCCATCTTGTAAAAGGTAAACCTCCTCTGCCAGAATTGTTTTCTTTGAGAAAAGAAGTTTTACGTTCTGTGAAATGCTTTGTCTTCTTATATTGAAATAAGAGAGTCTGTTTGTTTGTTTTCTTAATTTGTTTACAGTCGAGGCTGACTGCCACGATATAGTGTCCAAGTAGTAGTTGAAGTTGTCACCTGTGGCTAAACTGTTGCCACGCCACCTGCCAGTTGCCAACTACCAACTGACAGTACACTGTTGCAACGCCACCTGCTAGCTGCTGGCTATGGACTGACAACTGCCGTTCAGTAGATACGTTAAGACGTAAAAATAACTAGACTTTCAGAGCCGTTTACATGAGCACGAAAATCGATTGTGGAACTGGAAAATGGCTTTATAAAAGCAGATTTCCAGAATCGATTTTGAAGTGTTTACCTGACCAACCAAAAGCAGCGAACGGTTTGGACGTGATGTTGATTGCTCTTGGAAGAAGGCAGCTCCAACGTGTGAAATATCAATTACAAAGTAATTTTAATCAGGCTATAGTCTGTTGAACAAAGGGAGTAAATCCACTAGTAAGTGCCTGGATACAGTAGGAATTCAAATTGGATCGTTAAATTCAAGTTGTTTTCATTCATCTCTAAAACAAAGACTATTGATGCTTCGGTTGGGGGGGGGGGGGGGGGGGAGGGGTCATTGGGAACATGGCACTTGCATTAAGAAGCTTTCAGTTCCCACGGGTTTAGCTCTGAAATTTAAATTTACTGTGCTCTTGACTGACTAGGGGTCCGCCATGGATTTTCGACTGAAGAAGGGGTCCGCCATGGATTTTCGACTGAAGAAGGGGTCCGCCAGCTGAAAAGGTTGGGAAGCCCTGATCTACACAGTCAAACGCCTTGGAAAAATCACAAAAAATACCAACTGCTGATATATCTGATGAGTGAAAATAGCATTCTCAGTCGAGCTACTCTTCTGGAATCCAAACTGTGATATGGTACATAAATTGTTTCCACATTAGTGTGCAAACCGCAAACTGCTGTGCGTAAAGCTCCCACCTTATGGACGGATCGATGACTGTAATTGTTCATGAGACACTGTGGGCAGATTTTGAATTAATTCAGGACGTTTCCGCCAGTCATGAACAGTACGTCGCTTCCTTCCCAATAGCGATCAAATTCTCTGGATTTAACATTTCTTCCTTAAGAAGTATCTGAAATGCTTGTCTTTAGGTTAAACTCTTGTGTTAAGGAGTCAGTAACTTTGCGAGGAAGGCAGCCAAGTTGACAGAGATTTAGAGCATAGAAAATAATTAATGTGACGGTAATTTTTATTGAATGCATTTTGGCGATAATGGTTGCGAACTGGTGAAACGTTATGGAAGACCACAAATTTCTTAAGCTTGGAATGGACTGCTGTGCTAACTAGAGTCGTAAGTCAGATTGACAACAGAAACATTCACGCTGTTAAAACTTTTTATTACCCCTTTGAGCAAATACGGGTTTTATTTCAGTTCCATGTAACAAATGACCGCTGCAAAAGTGTGCCATACAATGAAAATACGAAACCAGCATTTTGTCACCAAGCAAAGAATGTATTTTAGTTTTGGTCGTCTTTACCTGTCCTCTAGCTAACCTGTGGCTCAGACGACCAGACTTCGGACGAAATCAAGAAAGTAAAACAATAGGCAAGTAGAATTAGGATAAATTCAGTAGGAATAGAGGCAGAAAAACCGAGAATTGTTCAAATTCAAAATTCATTAGAAACTCAGTGTCGCTTTGTTTAGTTTCTGCTACTTGTATAGAACTCCAGCGATTAGCAGTATATACTCGCTTGAGACTTTATACTGAAGTATTCTATAGCGATTTCAAAGTGATTTGACAACACTTGCAGATGCTGGCAGACTAAATACATGTCTTACGGATCTAAATTCCTTTCGGAAAGAACGAAACATTTCAGGAGAAGGAACAGCTGAACAGGCGGAGCTGTGTCTGAGAAACGTGTGGAATTTTTGTAACGTAGCGGAGTCACAACGCTAAAAGGCGAACAGTACGCGTCACGCTGGCGTAACTTGATATTTCACATCACCAGCCCAAGGTTTTTCGTTACGAACATTCTTGTCAGGTCCCTTTGAAATTTATTAAAGCACCGTCCTTTGTTTCTTTGAAATTAATTAACGCATATTCTCGCTACACTTATTAGCTGTAACGAGTTTTTAATGAACGAATTACAAATGCATATTGTGTTATTTAAGGTTACTATGCAAAATATCGTTGCTTTCTTCTCTATCTACAATACTGCAAAGAGCTGCGACAACCTTAGCTACGATTTCGGCTGAACGAAACTTAAAGTAATTGGTAAAATATGATAGTAGCTTAGCGTTACAATTACAACGCGGCTAGAGCAATGCAATGCACGAAACAGTCATCGCAATACATAACGTGTTTAACTTACCCCAGTAACAAGAAAAAATACTGATATGTCGTTATAAGTACTTCTTTCATCTATAACTACGTCTGAATGATTACTCTGCAGTTCACAGTTAATCCCACTCTGCAGTTCACAGTTAAATGCTCGGCGTACGGTTCATAGAACTACTTTTCCCTATTTCTCGACCGTTCCACTCTCGGATAGCACTTGTGAATATGACCACCTAAATCGTTTCCTGCGAACTCTGATTTCTCTTATTGTATTACGATGTACATTTTTCTCTATGTAGGTGGAAATCAACAAAACATCTTGGCGTTCGAAAGAGAAAGTTGGTAATTTAAATTTTGTGAAAAGATCTCGCCAAAAACTAAAAAGTGTTTCCCCTATTTCGCGACAATCAAAACGAGTTCTTTGAAATTGTTCTATGTTCCCCGTCAGTACTATCTGTCGAAGATCCCTCGACGATCTGAAATACTTCAGAAGAGGATAGACAAGCGTAGTACGTTATTGTTCCAATTTAGGTTTTTCGTAATTGTAATCCCGAGGTATTCAGAGTGAATTTACAACCTTTAACATTGTATTATTTATCGTGTAACCGAAATTTAACGAAATTATTTCGGTACTCATGTGGAGGAACTCACACTTTTCGCACTTTGCAGATATCTTGTCTAAGCCGTTTTAAAATTCGTATTTATCTCCTGACGACTTCACCAGACATCAACGACGGCAACATATGCAAGGAATCTCAGAGTGCTGCTCAGATTGTCTCCTAAATCGTTTACAAAGAATTAGAAAAGCAGAGGGCTTCCTTGGGGAAACCAAGGCTTTCAATCAGTTACTATGAACTGTGGCTTTTCCAATAGGAAAGCAGGAACGAAGTTACACAACTGAGATGATACTCCATACACACGCAATTTAATCAAAAACCAGTTGTGAGCAAACGTGTCTGAAGCCTTCTGGAAATCTAGAAATACGGAATTAACTTGAGATCTCCTGTCGATGGCACCGGTTGCTTCTTGTAAATAAATATCCAACTGTGTTTCACAAAAGGCTATTTTCCGAATCGGTTCTGCTTATGTGTCAAAACAACGTTTTCTTTCGAGGTATTTCATAACGTTGGAACACAGCATATACTGTAGTCAACATCCTGTTACAAATCGATGTCACTGATACGGGCATTTAAATCAGCTGACTACTTCCATTTGCCTTCTTGTGTATTGGTGTGACGTGCACAACTTTCCAGTCTTTAGGTACCGATATTCTGTCTAGAAAGCGCTAGTACATGGTTTCTAAAAATGGAGTTATTTCATCAGCGCAATGTGAAAGGGATCGAATTGGTGCACAATCAGGAACGGAAGACTAGCCTTTATTAAGGTGTTTCACTCTGCTGATTATATAAACGCTGAAGTTATTCATTTTTGCAGCTGTTCTTGGTTCGAATCCAGGAATATTTACCTTATACTCTTTGGTGAAGATATTTCGGAAGAGCGTATATAGCACTTCCGCTTTAGTAGCGCTGTCTTCTAACATATTTATTCACAACCGCTTGCGATCACTGATCACCTTCACAGTGGAAAAATATTGTGACAACTTCTCATGTCATACATGCTATTTAACCAGAAAAGATGCCATAGCTGACTTGCAAACATCAGAGAAAGGTACTTCAGGCCATAAAGCGGTCTTAAGCAAATAAAAACATTGAAAAATGAAACCATGTGACAGCAGTAAGGGGACAGCACCATTGCTATGGCTACGTAAGACAGATCATTGTTTATCATGCATTTCTCCAAGTATACTGATGCTGTTGAAAGTCACGTGAAAAAAATTTTTGTGCAAAGAAACTCACTTGATCTTATTGCGTATTTTCGTACCATTACGGAACCATTGACACAAGCCACGAACAGTGCTGTTAACCACTGAAAGGAAAAATGACTGGCATGTTCGAAGTGATTAAAAATTTACGAGAGAAATTGTTAGTCAGGACACAACACCTGAAGAGGTCTGAGAGATGTTTGCTTACTGTTGTTAAATGTAAAGCAAAAGTGGCGGTGGTGTTTTCTTTTGTGATTCTTTATATTCTGAGTAATTCTTTTGGAGCATAAGGACACTCGTGCAAGTCGGCGACTTGTATACCTGTGGTACTAGGTTCCCTAGCGCAAGATTATTGAAATAAATATTATTTGCTATCATTTCCACGATTAACTTAATTGACATATCTATATAAAAATAGTATCTCGCTGACTCCGAAAACAAAAATACGTCTTTGCTTACTTGTCGATATCGTTAAGGGATAAAAGACAGAGTAAAGTTATCCAGTTTTGTGGCAACCACAATAATCAAGAAAATCGGTAATATTAAAATTTAATTATCGCTTGGTATTTTACATTACCTTAACGAGTCTTAATTTTAAGCTTCTTAAAGCCTAGTCATTTTGGGTTCAAATCATATTCAGTCAGTGATAAGAAGTTTAATGCGTTACTCGCGAGAAACAGTTGCTTTTGATTATCGATATTAATATGAATCATTTTTACTATAGTTAATAGGGGCTCAGTAGTAGAATGATGAGTGTCTGTAAATGGCAAAAATTTGAAAACTATTCTGAGGAGAAGATACCCTTGGGCAAGGCATCTCAAAGAAAAAGAAGCTATATACGTATATTCGGTGGCCGACAGAACACGCATTCTAACTTACGAAGACGCGCAGTGCTACGGTACAATACTGAATTACAATGAGAGATTCACTAGTTGGACTTCACACTGTAGGAAATACTTCAACCAAAATGGATAAAACAATGAGTAATTGAACTGGCTGACAAACAATATCTTCCTTCTTTTTAGGCTGAATAGGATACAATAATGATTAAGGAATACGTCATACTGTTACACGTGACACATTAATTTTATAAGGTGGTCATATAGGTCTGATTATAGCGAACAATAGAGAAATGTTGTCAACATTCTATCGAAATATTAATATATTTATCAAATAGAAACATTTTTTAAAGCCTGGAATCACTGAGCTGCTTATTGCAGCTAATACGTGTTACTGTAGTGTTAATACTAACGTTTAGCGATAGTAAGGAACAAGGGATGCACTTTGCATATTGATAAAGCGTTAACCCCCGTTTGTTTATTTTTCTTAACCTTGCGCATACCAGCGCACTGGCAGAATATATTCTTAACCATTTCAGAAAGCCCATAGCAGGGCCTGCAGTGTAATATGGGTCACAGCATGACATTTTAATGAATGGTTAATTCCTGTTAGCTGCCTAGAATCTATGGCACAAGCCGATGATGGAGGAACGATTATTCGCAGAAATATCGTGGACTTTCAACGACTGGATCCGGCAATACTAGGGAACCTTGAAGCAGCGTATACGCCTCAGATCATAGTTACTTAGCGGTTTATGATTGTAATCCTAGTCGACTCCTGTATCTTTTGTCTGACACCTTAGCAGGTGTCCCACTAACGTCCGATATTGTGATACGGGTTTTCTAAGGAAGCTTGGCTTGACTTATTTCATCCAGTACGTATCTGCTATTTTACCAGTCTATTTCTATGTGCTTAACTTGACGACTACCTTCACTGAGCAACATTTAGGAAGAATGGTCGCGAACTGATGGAGATTTTGCAAGAACGAGGAAAAACTCATTTTACGAACTTCCAGCAGGCTGGAGTAGCTTGGGTCACCAACTTCTGTTAATCGGTAGAAACTAAAAACCATTCCAAGTTGTAATTATTTACTTTTTATTCATCCGATGACTAGTTTGGGGCCAAGACCCATTTTCAAATCATCATAACATAGTAAAAAATGGCATTTACGAAGGTGTTAAAAATACGAACTGCACATTTTTGACACCATCGGAAATGCCATTTTAGTCGATGTTATGATGTTTTGAAATAGGATCTCGGCCCCAAACTAGTCATCGAATGAATAAAAAGTAAATATTTGCAACTTTGACCGGCTTTTCTTCTGCCGAAACTTAGTTTAGTTTTTGGGTATAATCTACATCTACATCCAAATGATAACTCTGTAACTCACAGTTACGTTCCTGGCAGAGTGTTCATGGAACCACCTTTAATCTCCTTCTCTACCGTTCCACTCCCGAACAGCGCGTCTGGAAAACAAACACTTAAATCTTTCTGTGCGAGCTATGATTTTTGTTATTTTATTATGATGATTATTTCTCCCCAAGTACGTGGGCGACAACAAAATATTTTCACACTTAGAGGGGAAATTTGGTGACTGAAATTTCATGAGAAGGTTCTGATACGGAGAAAAACACCTTTGTGTTAATGACTGCCACCCCAATTCGTGTACCACGTCCGTGCGACTCTAGATCTTATTTCGCTATAATACAAAACGAGTTGCCCTTCTTTGAACTTTTTCTATGTCCTCCGTCGTTCCTATGTGGTGCGGATCCCACATCGCACAGCAGTACCCCAGCAGAGAGCGGATAAGCGCAGTGTAATTAGTCTCTTTAGCACACGTGTAACATTTTCTGTTCCGCCAATAAGTCGCAGTTATTGGTTTGCTTTCCCCACAACATTATCTTTGTGATCGTTCCAGTTTAAGTTATTCATAACTGTAATCCCTACATACGTAGTTGAGGTTACAGCCTCTACATTTGTGTGATTTATCATGTAACTGAAATTTAGCGGATTCCTTTTATTACTCATGTAGATGACTTCACACTTTTCATTATTTGAAGACAACTGCCACTTTTTGCACCATACGGATATCCTGTATAAATCATTTTTCAAGTGGTTTTCATCTTTTTTGACTTTACAAAATTGTAAAAGGCAGCTTCATCTGCAAAAACTCTAAGAGGACTGCTCAGATTGTCTCCTTAATCGTTTATGTAGATCACGAACAAGAGAGAACCTGTAACACTCCCTTGGCGAACGCCAGGTATTACTTCCGTTTTATTTGATGACATTCCGTCAGTTATCATGAACTGTGACCTTTATGACAAGAAATCACGAATAAGTGAGACGATATTCCATAGGCATGCAATTTAATTAGAAGTCACTTGTGAGGAACCGTGTTAAAGGCCTTCTGGAAATCTAAAAACATGGAATCAGTTTGACGTCACCTCTCGATAGCACTCATTACATCGCGAGAATAAAGAGTTGATTGTGTTTCACAAAAATGATATTTTCTGAATCCGTTTTGCCTACTTGTCAATAAATCGTTTTCTTAGAGGTGATTCGTAATGTTCGAGCACAGTATATGTTCCAAAATCCTACTGCAAACCGACGTTAGTTATATGGGTCTGTAATTCAGCGGATTACTCCTATTTCTTTTCTTGGGCATTGATATGACTTGTACAACTTTCCAATCTTTGAATACGGATCTTTCTACGAGCGAACGGTCATATATGGTCGCTGAGTATGGAGCTATCCATCAGTATAGTCCGAAAGGGACCTAACTGATATGCAATCTGAACCGGAGGCCTTGTCCTTCTTAAGTGTTTTAACCTCTTTGCCATACCTATGATATCTACTTCTAAATTACTCATATTTAATTTGGTGTGGACGGTTCTGTCTCGTTTACAGCAGTATATCTGGAGTCAAAAATCAAACTGACAACAGAAACGTTCATGGTGTTAGATCTCTTACAACTTTTTCATTCCAGATTTGCAAACTGCGGTGATTTCACAATCCCTGTTCAGACCACCAACCTATTGTCTCGGTGTGCTCAACCACACTTTCTCACACCGGTAACCCAGACTTGCTTCTTCACATTCTCTTCTTCGTTTCCAAACCACGAATTTCAATTGCGTTCATTTGTTTCTTTATCTACAGGTATATTATCGTCAAAACGTGGAACTTTTGCTAAGGGAACTGTTAACTGAGGAAGCAAATGAAATAAATTGTCATCGTATAGCCTGTCGATTGTATTGTTTACCTTAGGAAAAAAACTCGAGTTGCTGATGTAACGTGGAGGAAATCCTGCCGTTAATTAAGCACACAATTCCGGTTGAAGCGCACATTAGCAGCACGTGTATACGTTCGTGACTACTTCAAATTACAGCTTTTGATGTACCCCAAACAAGGTGTTTCTCCACACGTCTTAATGAACGTTTGTACGAAATGAGTCTCAAGATCGTGAGAATGCTTTCCGAGTAATGTAATTAAACAATGATGCAACGGTGCAGGACTTTTCAGAACCACGGTTGATGACCTTTACGTCGTGGTGCTGATCCTGGAGATAACCGCTTATAATCCTGATGATGGAAAATGACGAGGAAGAATTGAAATCCCGGGAAGTGGATTCTGCGACAGTGACTTGGGACTTGGGAGAAATTACAACGTTTCCTTAGTGTCAGAGAGAGAGAGAGAGAGAGAGAGAGAGAGAGAGGGAAGAAGACGCGTGTGACAACCTTGGTGGCAACTGTCAACCGTTCGCTGGATGGCTACATCACTCTGGTCTATACCCGACTGCAGTAGAACGTGTGCAGGCGACTGTTTATCTCTCTGCTTACTCTCGCTTTTCGTTGTCAACAACCAAACACGATACTGAGTTCCACAAGCACTCATCGCCGTCGAGTACATGAAACAGTTGACACAAGTTCCACTCTTCTGATGCAGACGAGAGTAAGTTCAGCAGTGTCTCAGATAAAGTTGTTGGCAATCTGATGGCCTACAGCTTTCAGCCCTAGAGACGACTATTGTTGACCTACGCATCAGAGTGAATTCACGGGGCTAACACGCGATTAAACGATTTGCTTTTTCCGTTGAATGGTCAAACTGGGAATGTTTGTGGACTCATACCTCTAATGGTCCAGTGTACTGCATAACACACAGAGAAATATCCAGCTTTGTATCAACGTTACGCACCCGGTGACAAGAGTGTGATGGTGTGAGGAACGTAATAATCTGCTTTAATAAGATCTAAAGTTGACTACGGTTGTATTGTGTTAAGCAGACAGGAAACCATTTTTGATACTATAGTTTAACTGTATTAAGATTTTCCTAAGAGCTACGTAATCCACGCCTAAAAATGCGTTATCAGTAGGAACTGTAAAAGTGACCCGTGTCATACGATGGAATCAGTGACAGACGTCCTAATGCTAAGGAGACATTCTACAATTGGCCAACCACTAACACAGAAAGTCTCTAGATTGTCTTGTGGAGAAATGAATGGAGAGACAATAAACACGCCCAGAAATCAGAATTATGTACCATTTGCACATAGATTTATAGGAAATTTTTCTTGATCTCCGAAGAAAGCGAACACATATCAACTCCGATTACCAAGGTAACGAATTGATTACAACAGCCGATATTTTCTATTTTCCAATAAAAACATTCCCTGGAGTATTGCAATTAGCAAAACACCTGCATTTCTGAGATTTCCCGGGTGTTTCGAGATTTGTACCAACAGCTCCTAATCCACAGATTTTTGATACTATAGTTTAACTGTATTAAGATTTTCCTAAGAGCTATGTAATCCACGCAGGAATGCATAATGCAGAGTGCATTATGCATTCCTGTGTCCAAGATCTAGTTACCAATAACTGATTTGACTTATCAGGGAGAGTTCCAGTTATAGCCCAACCTATGTTTGCAGCTGTACGTTACATGCGGAAACACATAAAAAAGAGCATATGGTTTGACCAAAGATATTTACAACAAGAAATGTATATCTAGAACAACAAAACTAAAACACTAACCAACAGTGGTACTACCAGAATGTTAATTTGGATCCGGATGCCTAACGATGAACTATAAGATGAACAGATTAGAGGTACTGGAAAGAACGATTATAAGAATGGGTGCAATAAAAACTTCAGATGGTTGGAAAATAAGAAGTAATGAGGAGATCTACAAAAATATAGAGAAAATATCTGAAGTAATGGCCAAACGAAGATTAACCTTTCTCGGACACCTCTAGCGAATGGATGGAAATAGTCTATCAAAACAAATACTACTATATTTCTGGAAGAAGAAATCGACAATAGCATGGATTACAGAAGTAAGGAGAGATCTAGAATGAAACAACATCAAAGAATCAGAAAAAGCAGAAAGAAACTGTTTTAAAAATAAAATACTAAATTTGGAAGGCTTTCAAAGCAGAAGAAATAAAAAACCAGGAACAACATGGACAGAAGAAAGGAAGAGACTTCATGGGGGGAAAATGAGGGAATAATGGAAAAATAGGAAAGAAAAACAAAGGAAGATGAGGAAATGAAGTTGTTAACTTGATCCTAGTTGGTTAATACGATTGTAAAAAAATAAAATAAAATAGAATAAAATAATTGGATATTAACGAATTGTAGAAGCTTGATCGAAGATATGCAGAAGCCAGCCATTCTCAAGAAACTTATCCATTGCTAATGGCCATAAAAGCCACCGAGGAGAAAGCAAATCTCGGAAAGAAGGTAAAATTTATGTGTATGAAAGGAAACGCTATCATTAAATACAATGAACTAGCCGATGACTTAGCAAAATCGCCACTCGAAACGGCGTATTTAAAAATATCAAACTATCGCCATAGATCTGAAGATTATTTTCTATTGAAGATCAAGACTCCAACTGGAAGACGAAGATCACGTACAGAAACGCTCTAGATGGAATTATTATGGGTAAATGCAGCCGAACATTCACACGAACCTCTATTCCACACATTTAAGGCAGTTAAAAAATAAATAAGTTGCATAAACGGGTGACATTTAACCATGAATCATTCTCCATACATCTTCATTGAATATATCTATGAAATAATACTGAGAATCTTATCGATTAACATTAACAGATGTCACATTATTTTTACATGTAGGCTGTATAAAAACAGCAAACGGATTTCTTACGAGAATGAAACAGATGTCGTGAAGCATGTACCCACTAATACAGCAATTCTCCTTCATCAAAATAATACACTGCTTCAAAAATAGTTACGAGCCTTTTGAATAAATGTAACATTACTGTATAAAATTTCTAAAATGGTGGGAGATACATTTATGGACGGCATGCCAAAAGTAAAAAAAATGAAAGAATAGGTAAAATACAGCCGTGTATTTAACAACAGCAAACTTTTCCTTCGCTACAGAGAGGCTTGGTAGTTAACAAACACAAAATATAGCAACAGAAAAAGTAACAAAAATTATGTGCAAATGACTCGTCGACAAGATCAGTAGTAATAGCACGCTTGCACAGTTAGATGGAAGAAGAAATTGGCAGTGACTTCGCGTCAAAGAACCATCGTAACAATTGCCTGGGGTGGATTAGTTAAAGAAACCACAGGAAACTGAAATATGTGTAGGCTGGACGGAATCTGAATTCCGACCCTCCCAAGTACACTGACGGGGAAAAAAATTGCAACACTAAGGAGGAGTTGTGCGACATAAACAATAGTTGGTGGGCGTGTTTCTACATCTGATAGTCGATTCTGCCAAATAAACTGACGGAAAAAAATCAGAACACCCAGTAGGAGTTGTGCGACGTAAACGAAACTTGGTAGGCGTGTTTCTGCATCTGAAAGATGATGTCCATTCAAATGTCACCCCAGTCGCATAAGAGCGGCTCTAGTAGAGCCACTATGATGATGCAAATCGTGTTTGCTTTAAATACACGCCATAACGGTGGTGGAGATTGGACGTGGTGAGCTGATGTTAGTCAAGAATGCCTTTAAGGCGTCGAAGAGGCCCTTATCGATAACGAGGTAGTGTAATAGGGCTACGAGAATCTGGATGTTCCTTTTGCGATACTGCAGGAATGTAGCCTCTGTACGTGATTGCTGGCACCGTTGGTCACGAGAATGTACGATCGCAAGAAGGCTGGGCTCCGGATGGCGAGGTGGCACTAACGAGAGGGATGGCCATCGTGTTCGGCGTGTGGCTCTGGTGCATCGCACAACATCGGAAGCAGCAATCTAAGCAGCAGTTGGCACCACATTGACGCAACGAACTGTTACAAATGGGTGTCCTGACTTCAAATTTGTATGTCAGTCTGGTGATTCGACCTGTTGTGCTGTCATTCATCCCAGGGGGTGCTTTTCAACAGAATAACACTCGCCCACATACCGCTGTTGTAACCGAACAGGTTCTGTAGAGGATCGACATGTTGCCTTGGCCTGCTCGATCACCAAATCTGTCTCCAATCGAGTCCATGTGGGGCATCATCAGACAATAACTCCAGCCTCGTCCACAAACAACATTAACCGTTCCTATATTGACCGACCAAGTGGAACCAGTGTAGCAAACTGACAACCGGCACCTATACAACACAATGTATGCACGTTTGCAAGCTTGCATTCAACATCCTGGCGGTTACACAGGTTATTATTGTACCAGCATTTCACATTTGCAATGACTTATCTCGCACTTAGGTTAACTTGTGATCTTGAAACGTTGAACACTTACCCAGACAAACGTGTTCCCGAAATTTCATTACTGCACCTTAATTACTTTTTGTTGTTCCGATTTTTTCCCCGTCAGTGTATGAGATGGATTTGTGAACAAAAATTGTTCATTAGGTGTGCTGTTTCTTTTTTTTTTTCGTAGACTGATTCTGCAAATATTCCACAACAGGCTTTCAGTTCCCCCAGTGACAAATCGGATGCCATAAAATCACTCGCTGAGTTGCCTGGCGAGTTCCGGTATAGTAATCAGTACTACCAAGGTCTGCTAAGGCACCGTGAAGTTTCTGACAGTACCAGCTGCCGCTCGTTAATCACGCTCGTTGTGCAAGGCAACTCAGCAAACAGTCGCAAGAAGTTTTGAGCTTCGTGTCACAGCGGTGCCGAAGGGTGATTCATCAGATGTTAACTGGTTAGAAATACTGTTTCACCGTTAATATTTGGCTTCAAATAATTTCTAATAACTAATTATTTTTATTGTCTTTTAGTAAATTGCAAGCCTTCTCGGAGTACCTTCAAACATGACAGAGAGACCGTGAACAACAAAGAATGAAACACACTGATCATATAGAAATTTCTCTACAAGTTACGTATGCTCCTCTTGCCTTGCACTACTGGTTATGTTCGTGTTTGCACTGGGTGATCATATTTAAATTGCCTTAAATGAAGAGTTTTACTCTATTTCCTCTAGCAAAAACCGTATCGAGTGGATTGAGCGGAATTTCCTGGGTATCCTTGTGGCCATGTTATCTCCGGTTCGCTTCTATGGGTGCACGGCAGTGATCTCTGGGCCCGCTTTTTTGTATTACATTACAATTGTCGTAGTTTATCGTTGCCACGGAGAGTGGTCCTTGGGACGTGGAAAGAAGTCAAAGATGTGTATTTAAATTTATTTAAGTGTAATACAGTGAAATGATTTACATTACTATATTACAGTGATAATGACCTATAACTTTAAATTTAAAAGTTTCTATGAAAATACTTTTCAATGGAGTACAAGGAGTTTCCCAAAATACAACTTTACTTCTCAATCGGTTTCACTTATTGCAAGCATCATCACTGCAGGAAATGCTGATGTAGGGCGAAAACTCTATTGCGTGTATGGATCGCACTGGAGTCTGTTTCACTGTTTGTATGCACTTTATCATGACATTTATTTATATGGAACATACGACCGCGCCCTGTGTGATGTTAACGTTGTTTTGCTTTTTCACTGGCAGCTGAAGGTTTGTAGGTATTGCTTTTGATCCTACTGTTGTGTTAAAGCCGGCTGGTGTGGCCGAGCGGTTCTAGGCGCTTCAGTGTGGAACCGCGCGACCGCTGCGGTCGCAGGTTCGAATCCTGCCTCGGCCATGGATGTGTGTGATGTCCTTAGGTTAGTTAGGTTTAAGTAGTTCTAAGTTCTAGGAGACTGATGACCTCGGATGTTAAGTCCCACAATGCTCAGAGCCATTTGGTTATGTTAAAGCACTTACTATTAATTGTTAACTGTTATCAGTTGACAGTTGACTAAATTTAGTGTACTGAACATCACATTTCTTTTTAGTAAAATAATTATGGGTATTACGTAGCGTCATTATGAAACACTAAAGCAATTTAGCTTCTTTAACGTTTTATAATGACACTGTCTAAAACCCAAAATTATTTTATCTAAATGACAAATGATACTAAACTTGGAAGCTTAAGAACGTATATCACGTTTTTTATTGTTCACTTCCATGCAAAGTTGTCTTTGTTAAAGGGAAATACTTGGTTTCCTCTATGATTAGTTCCAAATTGTGATCCGAATCCGGATACCTCGCGCGAAGTGCTCTCCTGCTGCTAACCCAGCACTCTTTAAGGGATCATTAAAAGCTTCAACTTACCACTTCCAGATCCCACTGTTTCCTCAGCGATGCAAATAGTTTCGCTTAATGGACGCGTGCGGAATATGGGTTAATCAAAAACCAAAGGCTGTAACAGAGTATGAAATTCTTTTGACTTCGGTTGTGCTTGCGCTGTACTCATCATTTGTGACGAACTGGAACTGTGTACTGGCTCTAGACTATAGCCGGTCATGTCCCGGACAGTACGCGTCCGTTCGAGCCACAGGAGCACGATTCGTGGACATGTCAAATCTGGTGTAATGTAGATGAAACAGTTGTATGTACCAACAATATTATAATCAACTTCTTCCAGATCGGGCGTCCTCGGCGACTGTGGTAGGCACTGAAGCTAAACTGTTATAAATACTGGGTTGGCCAAAAATAGATACCCATAGTAACCCACTGAAAAAATACTGTAATCTTGTTTGTGATGATTATACAGGGTGAGTAACTAACCATTGCCACCAAAAATAACTCTGAAAGTATGATAGGAATTGAAAAGTTTGTGGGACAAAATTTGCATAGGACAAGGGGGGGGGGGGGTCATAATATGACGTTGGATTTTTGTTGATGGGTGGGGTCGCTTCAGAGATATGGAGGTTAATTTTGTTTTTTGAATGGGATGCTTTAGTTTGGTACTTCATTTCTGATAGTGGCTACGGAGACGAGTCCAATGAAGTCTAACAGTAAGGTCTTTGAAGGACGACGAAGGTCACAAAGGTGGCAGGGACGTCCATTTACAGAAGGTGTTCGAAGTGATGACCATGGGTATCAATGCAGTGCTGCAGTCTTCTTATCATGGATTGAGTGGTATTCCTTATCACTTTGGCACTTATCGAAGCACACGCTCTGACAATTGTCTCTTGCATATCTTCAGGTGTAGCTGGAACGTCTTTATAAACAATATATTTTACGAATCCCCACAAGAAAAAATCCAGAGGTGTCAAGTCTGGCGAACGAGCCGGCCACGACACATTTCCTCCGCGTCCAATCCAATGATTTGAGAATCAGCGAAAAATGTGCCGGACACCCATCGTGTTGATACCACATTTTTTCCCCTTGTTCCTAAAGGTATTTCTTCCAATAACAGACCTAATGTTTCTTGCAGAAATGTGGTGTACTTCCTACCATTAAGATTTCCTTCGATGAAATAGAGGCCTAAAATTCTGTCCTCCAGAATCCCACACCATACATTCAGCGACGACGATTTTTGGTGTGCAACTTACCGCAGTCAATATGGATTTTCAGTTGCCTAATAGCGCATGCTATGCTAATTAACATTTCTATGGTTCGTGAATGTATCCTCGTCAGTAAATAAAATCAAATTACTAAATGTGTCATCCCTCTGAATCTGAAGTTGAGTCCATCGGCAGAATACAATGAGACGACTACAATCCGTACAAGTTAATTCTTGGTGGAGACTGATATGGTAAATATGATATTTATGGCGATACAGAACGCGAACAACACTACTCTGGTACATAAATGAAATGAAATGATCGTATGGCATTGTTGGCCGGGAGGTCCCATTCGGGTTCTGCTGCCAAGTGCAAGTCTTATTCCATTCGGCCCCACATTGGGTGACATGCGTCCGATGATGAGGATGAAATGATGGTGAGGACCACACAACACAGTCTACGACCGTAGATAATCTGCAACCCAGCCGGGAACTGAACCCGGGACCAGTGCATGGGAGGCAAGCACGTTACCACCCAGCTAAGCAGGCGGACACTCTGGCTCATGCCAGATTCCCTTGCGATCTGACGCGAACTAACACAAGGATCTCAAACCACAGTGGCAAGAGTACCAATTTCTGTTTCCTCCTTAGTAAGTTTCCTTTGCCGGATATGTTTCCGATGCATTAAATATCCAGTTTTTCTCAATTTATCAAATGGTTCAAATGGCTCTGAGCACTATAGGACTTAACATCTGTGGTCATCAGTCCCCTAGAACTTAGAACTACTTAAACCTAACTAACCTAAGGACATCACACACATCCATGCCCGAGGCAGGATTCGAACTTGCGACCGTAGGGGTCACGCGGTTCCAAACTGAAGCGCCTAGAACCGCACGGCCACACCTATCGTACACATATTTAAATGTACGACGTGTAGGGTGAGTACGTTGAAGATATATTTCAGCCTATAAGTCTCTAGCTCTCACTGAATTTCGTTGGTATTCTCCGTAAATGAGAAGTATATCGACCTGTTATTCGAAGGAATACATCATTCACATTCGCTTGATTCGACTATACTAATCTTAACGTTCCTATTACTGTTGTATTGCCAAACAGTCGAATGGTGTTCACATGTCAATGGCACGTTAGATGGATACGCCGTATTCGGCGAATATTTTCTATTTGCACGATATACGAGAGAGAATTGTCAGAGCATGTGCTTCGATAAGTGCCGAAGTGATAAGGAATGCCACTCAATCCATGATAAGAAGATTGCAGCACTGCGTTGATACCCATGGTCATCACTTCGAACTCCTTCTGTAAATGGACGTTCATGGCAGGTTTTTGACCTTCGTTGAGCTTCAAAGACCTTACTCTTACACCTCATTGGTTTCGTCTCGTTAGCCGCTATCAGAAGATGAGTACCAAACTATAGCATCCCATTTAGAAAAACGAAGTTGAACTACATATCTCTGACGCGACCCACCTAGAAAAAAAAAAAAAAAAAAAAAAAGGTCATATTATGGCCCCCATTGTCCCATGCAACATTTGTCCCACAAACTTCTCAGCTACTATCATACTTTCGGAGTTATTCTTGGTGGCAATAGTTAGTGTCGCACCCTGTATATTAAGAAACTCCAGAGTGCACTGCTATATTCTTGTCGGATAATTATTGATACAATTATCAAACTACATTGCTATTAAATCAGGACATCTCTGGCATTGTTCATTGTTGATTCTAATCTGTTGCTATGGTGTTAACTAATGAAGAAAGAATTTTTTCTTTAAAAAATGGTTATAATTTAATAATGAATGATTGGAATAATAATTTCAACAGTGTGCCGCCTACAACGAAGGCTGTCTACAATTTACAAGAACGTTTTGAGGAAAGTGGATCGGGTTATTGACAGACCTAAAATATCTAGTCGTAGGCTGTCTCTCGAACAGGATATTTCTAGAACTTATGTGCGGAGAATGTTACATCAGGCCAAATTCGAATGTTACATAGGTCGTCTCATACATGGACTATTACTAGACGGTCCTGATTGTAGGCTTTAATTTTGCAAGACAATGTTAAATCAATCTAGAGAAAGTAATAATGAGTTGTTTTTTACGATAATTTGGAATTATGAGGCAAGTTTAAAATTACCAGACCATTTCAAGAGACATAACCGTACCTGTTGATGTACGGAGGACCACAAAATTGTTTCTGAGAGGCAGTTGAATCAGCCAGGTGCTACCGTTTGGTGTGGAATCTCACGTCGTGGAGTAAATGGACCTTAGTTGTTTGATGGAACAAGAACTGAAGAGAACTACCCAGAGATGCTGACAGCGTACGCTATTCTGCTGCTACAGATAACCTACTTTACTCTCAACACGATGAACCCTACCGCATTACGCAACAGCTCAGCGGAACTACGTTGCTATGTTTCGTAGGAGAGTTACTGGATGGCGAGTGGCTATAGAAATGCCACTCGGATCTCATGACCTTCAAATGTATTTGTTCTTTTGGGGTTATGTTAAAGATAAAGTGTATGCTACAAAACCGCAGACAATTTATGACTTGAGAGAAGCTGTTTACAATGCTTTTCAAGACACTGATTACAATTAACGACTGTGTAAACTAGTATGCTTAAGCATCCCAGACTGTCTAACGAAATGAAACAACATAGATGGAAAAAAATTCCAGAAAGAATCTTTTAAAATAATCCTATAGCTTTAATATTTCAGAATTCCAGTTGTTTGCTTTTGTTCAGTTAGGTTTCTACGGGTAGTGACTTCTGGTCCGCTGTGTGTGTGCATGGAGGTGCTATCGAACCAGTTTTCGAAACCATTGGCCAAATTTATTCAGTATCTCGATCGCGAAAAACAAAACCTTTGTAATATATGGAAACAATTACCATAAAGCTACCCAATTTCTGGCTACTAAAGTACGTGATTGCAAGAGAATTCTGTTTAAATTATAGGCTCTGTCGTATCAAAATAACGGGTCCGCCGCTATGCGTATAAAGTTTATACATTTTTGTTAATTACAGAAAAAAGAGAACCCTATCTTTAAGTCCTCAACAAAAGAGTGGAAGTGCAATCATTGATTCATATGAATGACATATAGAACATACGCTAATCTCATTAACAGGATTAAATTTCTAAGGTGTAATTCATTCCACAAGGAAACTTCATACTCACTACAATAATTAACTGATCACTCACATGTGGTCAAGACGTTACGGATAAACAAAAGATAGTTGCATAACTTAAGCACCTAATGTATTCATAGAGAAATGACTGTTTTACTGCATGGAAGACAGTGATTGACTAAAAATATAAGTTCATCTAACAGCCTACACATATGCCTCATAAGTCTGACGACACTAAAGTGACACCAGTAGAAAAGCGTCAGTTTCGTTCGTAACCGATCGCGAACCCCTTGGAACACGTAATAGAGCCCTATCAAGAACCCATCTGATATTCAGAAGTGTACCTTGTACCAGGTGTCACGTTTGACAAAGGAAACTCGATAAAGATTTAGAAATAACACAAGAAAAATGATGGGAAACAATTTAGATTGGGGTTTAAACTAATTAAGACGAGAACACGATGGAGGATCTATCTGACATCTTATGTTTTGTGAAACACTATCTGTCTCTAAGTGTAGTCAGTCAAAAGTCACTTAATTTTGAAAAA
Source organism: Schistocerca cancellata (assembly GCF_023864275.1). Classification (NCBI taxonomy): domain Eukaryota; kingdom Metazoa; phylum Arthropoda; class Insecta; order Orthoptera; family Acrididae; genus Schistocerca; species Schistocerca cancellata. The sequence goes on along the minus strand of NC_064628.1, from coordinate 319,540,422 downwards.
TTACGTACGAAAGTCATTGCAGCGTTAGAACACACTATTGAAATATTTTGTATTGGCGAAGGTACACGGTGGGGGGTTTCGTTTAATGTCATGAGCTACACAAAAAATGTCTGGTATCAACAAAGAACAGATGTATTGAGTGTGAAAATCAACTTCACGGGCTATCGGAAATGTTACGTAAACATTATTTAAACGGATACATCGAAGGAGAAGCTCTGTAAGAATCAGTTTGAAACTAAGAAAACCTCACAAAGGCGCACCTACCCACGCGTGGTTGCAAATCATAAGATTCATCGTCTAATTCCAGGAAATAAAAGTCGCGAAAGATCGAAAAATAACGTAAAACCCCTGTTTAAATAAACTGAACTTGGAAATGACTGGGAAATCATGAATTACGAACAACTACTCACATCCTAACACTCTGAATACTAGTAGTCACTCACAGCGCAACAGGAACCTAACAGGCCAGTCCGCTTCTGACGAAGCTCAAAACGAAAGAGAACCCGTTTCTTCTCGCAACGGCCTTCTCCCTCGAGCGCACACAGCGCTAAATCTCAACGGTCAAAGTAGCCACGTGATGCCAGACAACTTCTGCCCTTCAGCCAAAATCGCCTGACCTCCGTGACTAGAGACCTCCCTGGCAATTCACAGAACGATAGATCTCGCGTTTTAAGTCCATAGAAAAGTGGAGGGATTACGAAGCCTACTACCCGACTGCTGTAACTACTGCCATCTCTTACTGATAGAAAGAAGCGGGATAAACGTGTCACCCACCCACCTTTACATTTTCCTAAATAAAGGGAGGTTTCATATTTCGGCGTCTGAAATGAATCGTCCCAAAATGCGGTAGACTATTCTTAGTTACAGGTCGTAAGGATCGTTGTTCCGAAGGAAGAATATCGTTCATCTACATACTTGTACATAACCTGCAAACCAATGTGAAGTGCATCGTACTTCGCGTTGTACAACATGCTAAGGTTACTTCCTGTTCCATTCGCCTACGGAAGCGCTAGTTTAATGACTGCTTAAATCCATCTGTACGTTCTGTAACTAACCTTGTCTTTGCGATCCCTATGGAGTGATATGTTCTCCGCTGAAATATAATCCTAGATTCATCACTTTAGAGTGGTTCTCGAAGTTTTGTAAAAAGGTTTTCGCAGGATAACTTGCGCCCATCTTCAAGGAGATTCGAGTTCCTCAACATTTCCATTGCACTCTACAAAGAGTTAAACAAGTGTGTCACAATTCGTGCTACCATTCTCTGTATATGTTCAATATTCGCTGGTAGTCCTGTCTGGGTAGCACACATTTGAGCAATATCCTAAAATGGGGCTAGAGGCGGCCCAGCAGAGGAGTGCCACCGCATCTGCACATAGGCTCTGGGAGAATGGGGAATAATGTGTTCTCAAATCCATTATGTTACTTATTTATTACGAAATTAATATCCTAATAAATTTATGAATACTAAGACTATTAGCTAGTCGGTCTAACTTCATCAGCTAGAGGCGGCTTGTTAGTTCCTGCACCTCGGCTCCGAATAGGCAGGAGCAAAGTTGGGAAAAACCGACTAGTTAAAACTGATACCGGTATTTTAGTTCTGAATGACCGGTAGCTTTCGTTATTGTTCTCCTCTTGGTTATAACAGATATTTATTATTATTCACTAAAAACGGGGTAAAAAACCCAGAATGTCAATTAGTCATTGCAGCAGTGCTAAATTTTTTCTTTTTTAAGCAAACTTTTCTTAAACCACTAATAATTTTTATCGTAAAATTTGCATCGCTTTGAAATATTGCGTTATTACGGGAGAAGCAGTCAGTGCTATTTTAGTAACAATGCCGACAGAAAGGAGAATAAGAATTCGTATAGCATTGCTGAGACAATAATGTATCTGTTAGCATGTGGTGTGGTCTATTAGATGGTACGCGTGTACATGAAGTGAGCAAGGCTTGCCCAATCTGGTCTGTACGGTAGTTTCCCACTGTCATCAAATGGCACAAGCTAGCCTGGAAGTTTTTACGAAGTGCAGTACGAATGAAATACAGTGCTCCATTTCCTTTAAAAGTTAAAAACCGGGAGAGCCAAAACGAATATGTGACATAATACGACGAGAAAACTTAAAACTTACAGTTCATTAATAGTTTGCGATAAAAATAGAAAGCAGCTGATCACCTGCCCATGTCTACATGATATGCCTTTATGTGCTTGTAACCCTTGATAACGCACAAATTAACACGAAAAATCCAGTTCTTCAACCTCAGTTTTCATTCCTTAGCACTGCCTATTCGTAACGTCCAAATAGTAGCATGATCCCCGATAACAACATGATTTTTGAGCAGTCTTTCAAAAAATTAGTATCAATAGGGCAGTACTGGTAAATTTTTGTATCACTCAACCACTTATCACTTAGCGAGAAAAGCAGCAAACGGTGGACAGAATAAGTTTTCTTTTATTTATCTATTTTATTTAATATTTCGATTCTATGTATTCTAAAATTTTTCAGTCTTTCTTTGATTACTACGTAATAAAAAAAAAACGAAAATCGGTTAGTTCAGAAACCGGTTATTTCGAGCGGTTTTAATAGTCCGATTAACTTGGCATTGACAAAAAACGATGTAACCGAAAAACTATTGTTTCAGCGATAACCGCCATTCCTAGATTCGAGCTGTACCTGTGTAGAACTGATAACTGTTTCATAGGTAAGGAAAGACTTCTGCGCAAATTGCGGCGTCTTTATAGTAGCAAGTAATTGTCTCCCGATAAACTGAATGTCCACGTAGCAAAATGCGACATGTTTACTCTTGCATTCTCTCATTTTAGTTGGAAATTTTTGGTAAGTTACTACGGGATCAAACTGCTGAGGTTATGGGTCCCTATGCTTACACACTACTTAATCTAACTTAACCTTGCTTACGCTAAGGACAACATACACACCCATGCCCGAGGGCGACTCGAACCTCCGATGGGAGGAGCTGCGCGAACCGTGGCAAGGCGCCTGAGACCGCTCGGCTACCCCGTGCAGCTCGCTTTACTGTAAACTGTTCTTTGTAGCACTACATTTATATCTGAATGTAATTAATTCAAATAGTGAGCGTATATTTTATTCCGTAGAAATATGTTGCCACACTAACTGTTGCCGCCACTACTGAACGTACAGTAGTGTATTCCACTGATCTGTATTGACCTGCTTACAAATTGTCACATTGTCTGTTCCGCCGAAATGACGCAAAAGCCTCTTTCAGCACAAGTCATAGTCCACCCGGCGCGGCGGAACCTTGGACGTTCTATCCCTGATAAATAGTTTTTTTCCTGTTTATTATGCAATGTGATAATGCTGTCAAATACTGGCTACATCCGAGACCGTCAAACGTTTCTGCTAGCTTGCGTCGTCACGCTCTGAAACAAAAATAATGAAAATAATCCGAAAGAAGACTGAACGTGTTAGAGGAGTAGCGCGGACGGGAATGTGGAGGTGAGTAATTAGGAGCAAAATTAAAAAAAAAAACAGCTTTATTGATGCGATGAAGACTTTGTATAAATTCTGTATAAAATTCAGAAGGTTGTCGCTGTAACTCTCCATTTTCCATTACACGTAATGCAGATTTCTGTAAAACAAATTTTCGATATTTTGCGTTATCTCTGTAATAGAACCAGCCACATCCTTTCCATGTTGGACGGTAAGATTATGCAGCACCTGAGTTTGTTGACTCAGAATCATCCGATATCGGCGGAATTTTCCGGCCCTAAGAAAAAACCTGTTGTCAAGGTGAATAAGCTCTTATTTGTTTGTTTTTTCTTCTTGAGTGATGAGTTTTCTGGCTAGTTTGATGCGGCCAGCCACGAATTGCTCTGCTGTGCCAAACTTTTCATCCTAGAGTAGCAATTACAATTATGTCATCAATTACTTGCTGAATGGATTCCAATCTCTGGCTTCCTCTACATTATTTACCTTCTGCAGCTCCCTCTAGTACCATGGAAGCGGTTCCCTGATGTCTTAACGGATGAGCTTCATTTTGCCCCATCTCTTTGTTAGTGTTTTCGATATGTTCCTTTCCTCAAGGATTCTAAAGGGAACCTCCTCATTCCTTACCTTATCCGTCTATCTAATTTTCAACATTCTCCTGTTGCACCACATCTCAAATGCTTCGATTCTCTTCAGTTCCAGTTTTTCCATAGTCAGTGTCTCACTCACATACAATGCTATGTTTCATAAGTACATTCTGAGAAATTTCTTCTTCAAATGAAGACTTATGTTTCATACTAGCAGATTTCCCTTGGTTAGAAATGCCCTTTTTACCACTGCTAGCCAGCTTTTTATGTCCTCCTCGCTTTGTTCATCATTGGTTATTTTGTTGCCTAGGTAGCAGAATTCCTTAATTTCGTGTACTTCGGATCACTAATTACTAGGTTAAGATCCTCGCCGTCCTCATTCTTCTACTTCTCATTACTTCCCTCTTTCTTCCATTTACTCTAAATCCATATTCTGTACTCATTAGACTGTTCATTCCATTCAGCAGATCCTAATTTTTCTTCACTTTCTCTCAGGACAACGAGTCTTATCTTTTACTCTGAATTTTAATCCCACTCTCGAACCTTCCATTTATTTTCGTCATTCTTCTTAGATGTATGGATTGAACAGTAGGGGTTAAAGACTCCATCCCCGTCTTACACCTTTTTTAATTCGTGCACTTCGTCCTTGGTCTTCCGTTCTTACTGTTCCCTCTTGGTTCTTGTTCATATGATACATTACCCGACTTTCTCTGTACCTTACCCCTATTTTTCTCAGAATTTCGAACATCTCGCACCATTTTAAGTTCTCGATTGCTTTTTTCCAGTCGACAAATCTAATGAACGTGCCTCGATTTTTCTTCAGTCTTGCTTCCATTATCAACCGCGAAATCAGAATTGCCTCTGTGGTGTCTTTACCTTTCCTAAAGCCAAACTGATCATCATTTAACAGATCTTCAGTTTTCTTTCCATTCTTCTGTACATTATCCTTGTTAGGAACTGGGATGTACGAGGTGTTAAGCTGAATGTGTGATAATTGTCTGCTCTTGCTATCTTCAGAATTGTGTGGATGATGTTTCTCCGAAAGTGTGATGGTGTTTCGTGTCTCATAATTTTACACACCAGCGTGAATAGTCGTTGTGTTGTCACTTCCCTCAATGATTTCAGAAATTCCCTATCTCTTCCCTGTCGACTCCTGTTTCTTCTTCTGACACGTCATCAGACAAGTCTTCCCCCTCGTAGAGGCCTTCAACGTACTTTTTCCACCTATCAGCTCTCTTCTGAATTTACGATTAACAGGGGAATTCCCATCGTACTCTTAATGTTAGGCTCTTGCTTTCAGTTTCTCCGAAAGTTGTTTTGACTTTTCTGTATCCCGAGTCCGTTGTCCCGACTATCATGTCTTTTTCGATTTCTTCATACTTTTCATGCAGTCATTTTACCTTAGCTTCGCTGCTTTTCCTATTTATTCGCTCGTTTTTAGGTATGTCCATTTCTCTTCAGCTGAACTGCCTATTGAGCTATTAATTGTCGCAGTATCTATAGCCCCAGAGAACTGCTTTATTAGAGTCTCTTCATTCCCTAGTACTTTCGTATACCACTTCCTTGGGCATTGATTCTTCCTAACTAGTCTCTTGAACTGCAGCCTACTCTTCTCATCGCTAAATTGAGATATGAGTCTGTATCTGCACCTGGGGAAGCCTTACAATCATTTCGGAATCTCTGCCTGACCAGGATGTAATCTAACTCAAATGTTCCCGTATCTCCTGGCCTTTTCCAAGCATTTTCCTGTTGAGGTTCTTGAACGCAGTATTCACTGTTATTATCTGATATTTATTGCAGAGCTCAATTACTCTTTCTGCTCACTCGTTCACACTACCAAGCCCATATTCTCCTGTAACTCACTTTTCTACTCCCTCCGCTACAACATCATTCCTATCCCCCATGACTATTAGATTGGCCGGCCGGAGTGGCCTAGCGGTTCTAGGCGCTACAGTATGGAACCGCGCGACCGCTACGGTCGCAGGTTCGAAGCCTGACTCGAGCATGGATGTGTGTGATGTCCTTAGGTTAGTTAGGTTTAAGTAGTTGTAAGTTCTAGGGGACTGATGACCTTAGAAGTTAAGTCCCATAGTGCTCAGAGCCATTTGAATCATTTGAACTATTAGATTTTCATCTCCCTTTACGTACTGAATTACCCGTTCAACATTCTAATTCATTTTATCTATCTCTCCATCTTCAGAATGTTACGTTGACATGTATCTCAGTCTAAATGCACATCATACTCCACAGGCCACCTAATGGTGTGTGGAGAAGGGTACTTTTTGTATCACTAACTGAGCCCTCCAACCCTCTTCCACTCGTGATTAGCGGGTGGGAAGAATGATTGTCAGCAAGCCTTTATTGTTGTCGGTACTGGTTTGCTGTCGATTCTGATGAGAAGAACCCTATCGGTGAACTATTGATAGTAACTCACTCTCTGCCCTACCTTCCTGTTCATAACGATTATGAATGTAAGAAAAACGCTGCAGTTTTTAAAAGAGCACATTTAACAAAACCTAGTTTTGTTTTCGTTGTGTGCTACGAGTACACAACTTTATTATAATTCTTCTTATAGCATAAAGGGGTATGGTTAATCGGGAGCTGTCTGTTGATGTCGTTCCAAATCAAAACGCCTGCATGCTACGTATACAAGTGAAGGGAAACCTGCGAACGTCGAATCCTACCTGTATGTTGAACAACTCAGACATTCCAGAGATACAGCAGCGGTATTTTAAAGGCACAAAAAACAGTGACTTTTCTTGAAAAATCGTGGTTACATCTATTTATTACACAATCAGGTTCAGACACATAGAGACCATCTTCATGTGTATTATGACGTCGTAGTCAGATGTCTGACAAATTATAACCATTAGGAAGCATAGCATTACAAATCCACATCCCAATTCAGCTATAGTCTGTTTCTACAAGACAGCTTATTATCTAAGCAAAATAATGGAAACATGGTACTTTTATCGTTGTTGATTTAATAATGCGTTCTTTATAATAACTGGTATTATCTGGGACAAGCCAGTTTAAAGGCACACACTCAACGCGCTCGTCGCTGATCGGTTGTCGTTTTCTGGCCGTAACTCCACAACAGTACATTTCCGGTTTAGAAACTTCCTGGCAAATCAGAACTGCGTCATAGACCGAAACTCAAACCTGGGACCTCTGTCTTTCACGGGAAACTGTTCAACCGATAGAGCCACCACTCTGAGATACCTAGAAATGAACAAGTACATGCCCTATCGAAGAAGGTCTCTCTGCATATAACTATTTAATATGATCAGCACCCTCTCACAGATATGACACCCGTGCTCAGGAAGTGGTTGTCCTCGGACTGGCAAGAGGAATTATCTAGGACATCTAAACCCAAAGGCACACTGACTCATCCCATGATTTCAAGAGTACCACGGTATAATAAGGGACAAATATCAAGGAGCTTCATGACAGTAATAGCAAACATCTTTACCCGCTCAGCCTAATTTCTACCCCTCTACATGTATGTGAAGAGGAAGAAGATCCAAACTTTTATTTCTAAAATGTCCTTGGAATACGTATCACATAAAACTACTTGCGAGCAATCTTCAGGCTGTTGGTTTGTCAGTTCCCAAGCAGCCAACGATACAGCAATATATACATTACTGTACGAGTAGAATCAACACCAGGATATACCTCCCTGGGCTGCTACTCTAATGCTCTTAGTAATTAGAATACGAGGGGTAGGCCACAGCTCATTTAACTGGCTATATTCCCAGATGCTACTCAGTAGATTTATAATGCGCAGCCTATAAATATTTGTCACTGTGTACCTCCTATATTTATGTGTCTGAATACTGGTGTAACTAAACATATGGCTGTAAGACCCAAATCTGGTTCTTGTAAACTGTTCTCCTGTTCTGTCTAGATCAGTGGCGCCCAAGATTTCGGCTGGCAGGCCGTCCCCAGGCCCAAGTGCCAAAGCGCTCAGCTTCGCTTCACATTTGCCACGCCGCGCCGTCTGAGCGAGGGAAGGGAAAGAGGGGAAAACAGCGAACGCGTCGCATTTAAATGGCGGTACGGTAGCATTGCATTTCTCAACAACATAGATCACAAACAAACAAGTTTTCCGTATTAATTATTTTTGGCGTGCTGAAGTCATAATATAATTTTTATCTGGTACAAACTGTTAACACACGGACAGAAGCAGACAATTTTACAGAGTTACCTACTCAGTTGCCACATAATAGTGATTTACTAAGTTTCATATTAAAAACAAAGGTTTTTCGCACAAATATGTCGATCAAAATATTGTAGGCCTTTTGCAAACTCATTATGGAGATTTGGAAAATCTACCTGAGGAAAGCAATATAGACGTCCTGGACAGTTTTAACCCTGGCCGGTGTGGCCGAGCGGTTCTAGGTGCTTCAGTCTGGAACCGCGCGACCGCTACGGTCACAGGTTCGAATCCTGCCTCGGGCATGGATGTGTGTGATGTCCTTAGGTTAGTTAGGTTTAAGTAGTTCTAAGTAGAGATGGGGGATCCGCTCTTGAACTGTTTCATAGAGTTGAATCTTTCAAAGGAGTGAACAATCAGTGATTCAGAAAAAAAAGAACGGTAGCTCCAAACGTTTCCCATGGCAGAGAGAGAGAGAGAGAGAGAGACGGAGCATATCAGCAGCGCCTCTGCTGGTCACAGCACAGTGCACGCCACACAACACAGCCAGCGCCGGTCTCTGCCCTGCTTCTACCTTGGCTGCCTGCATTGTGCAGTGCCCCATTGGATTTTGTGTTTCACATATGCTGTGCCGTCTCTGTGCGTCGTCTGCCGCGTGCAGTGTCTGGTGCAGCGTAACTTCGCATCACACTCTGTCGGCGATCGTTTCAGTCGCACGTCCTGCCCTCTGGGCAGTTGATGCGAGCAACAGGACAGAGAGCCACCTAGCGGATAATATAGGAACTACTTGCAACAACCTGCTCGCAAGGGAACGGACGATTTGTCTCGGAGGGGGTGAGTTCACCGCTCCCCCCACCCTCGGAACTCGCCCGCTCAACGCTCACCCCACCATTCTCGACTCTAGCCAGAGCGTTGAGCAAAGCAACTCAGGTGTCACTCTGGTCTCTGCGGTCTTAGCTCACGCAGTAATACAGCTCGCGGCTCGACCTGCTCGACTCAGTGCTTCTGCATCGGAGTTCGTCTCTACTGTATATTGTTCTTCGTAGTAATACCGCTATGTATATTACATTATTATGCTATGTATACATCATTTGTTTTTATTTTTATTTGTTTAAACTGATCAGATTAGGTTCCTGATGACTCCTCTTACTATAGGATTTTTATTATGGACACTCGAATTTACGCTTTAATTACGAGCGAACCGATAAACGTATCGCAAAATGTGATACACCAATATTTTCCTTGTTTTATTCTGCGTAAGGCTATATGCAGCACTTTCGTTTTACAGTCAAATTTATATATATTTTTTTCTTATTCTGGTACGGATTTTGCGATTTTAGGCATCTTTGGAACGAAACGTTCACTTTAAAAATATATGGCTTGCGATGTATTTGTATGAAATTTTAATACATTATCGCCAAATATATTGTTAATGTAAATCTCAAGTTACAACATTTTCCGATCACCCAAAAAACCACGATAGTGCAAAATAAATCAATAATCAAAAACTTTGTCATATCGTGGAAATTTCAATAAACAATACAAAATTCTTCACTCATTATCTGTGTTACTTCAAAATAGGATCAAATAAGATCAAAATACAGGTATAGTACTGGAATAAACCAAGTTTAAAGGGCAATGTGCCTTCCATTTATTTTCTATTGTAAATGAGTGGTGAGTCATGAAAAAGAGCTAATTCATTTCAGGGAGTGAACAGTTCTGATCCGATCTCTGAAAAGAACAGTTTTGCCCATCTCTAGTTCTAAGTTCTAGGGGACTGATGACCTCAGATGTTAAGTCCCATAGTACTCAGAGCTATTTGAACCATTTGACAGTTTTAACGCAAAATGATCTGTAATTAAAACTGGAATTAATCAATCAGATTCATCTGCATAAGCACAGGAACGCTTCCAACTGAAACGGGAAACTGTCTCGAAAACAGCTCGAAAGAGGATGTAAGATTAACAGTGTCCTCAAAACCTTCATAAAACTATCGTAATTCTTGCAAGGCCACAACGAATTCTTCAAATCTCGCGCTTTCTCAAACACCAGAGAGCTTATAGAACTTGATTGTCTTTGTCAGAATTTGTCTCTTCTACAACGCGATTTTCTTTCTAAATGCATCTACATCGAATCACTAAGAAGTTACCTTGTTGCTGTCTTACTGTGGGCAGTGTGCAGACAAGGCCATTTAAAAATGCAGGATCTGCAATCCATTCCGGTTGTTGTTAGGTTTCATTCGTGCACTCTTTTTCCTTCATAAATTCAACAATAGCGAATTTTAAAACGAAAAATAGTTCCAGGCATGCCCCTTGACGTAACCAACGTACTTTGCAATTACATATATGAAGTTTCTAAACTCTACGTTTATTTCCACTGAAAACTGTCGCAACTGACAATGGAATAATGGGTGCGCCTTCAGAAGTTTTACTATTCGTGCCAGCAATTTATTCAAGTACTCCACACCTTAAAATTCAGGACAAAGTGTTTCTAGGTGTACAGAACAATGAGGCACGTTTGTCGATCGTTAAAATTTTTTCTCTTTCATTGTCATCTAAAAGTTTAATTTCTTCCTGCATGGTACTGTAAAGTCGATTCATAGGGAAACAGCAGTACCTTTTGCTTATGCGAACTGAGAATTCTTTTCCCCCTATTCTATCATTTTCATTCAGTTTAAAGAACTGTGGCGATAGATCGTTATACGCAAACAGCCACTGGACTTGTGATCTTCCTTCATACTACGAACAACTACGAAGGGCAAACAGTGCGACACGACGAAGTTGTCGGTCTCACAGAATTGTCCCGACCGCAAAATGCCGCACCGTAGTGCTAAATTAAGTGTCGCGCTGTCCCGTGTACTTATGAGGAGAACCGAGTGAAGCCAAGTGACGAGCCGCGTCTTGGCTCTCACGCGGTTCGCACGCGATGCACGCGTAAAGATGGGGGACACTGTGGCCGGCCATGGTCTAGACGGTAGTTATACACCTGCAGAAATATTCAATCTTCTGTTAGCAGCTTTTAAAAAACTTCTTGTAGGACATACAAAAGAACATGTTATCGTTAATTTAGATATAAACTGAAGGGTCAAACCCTCCCGCCGGAGGTTCGAGTCCCCCCTCGGGCATGGGTGTGTGTGTGTGTGTTGTTCTTAGCATAGGTTAGTTTAAGCAGTGTGTAAGCCTAGGAACCGATGACCTCTGCAGTTTGGTCCCTTAAGAACTGACACACATTTGAACATCTTTGAAGCGTCAAAGAAACTGGTATAGGCATGCGTATTCAAATACAGTGCTACGTAAACAGGCAGAATATGGCGCTGCGGTCGGCTTGGCCAATATAAGACAAGAAGTGTCTGGCGCCGTTGTTAGATAGGTTACTCCTGCTACAATGGCAGGTTATCAAGATTTAATTGAGTTTGAACGTGGTGTTATAGCCGGCGCACGAGCCATGGGATACAGAATCTCCGAGGTAGCGATGAAGTGGGTATTTTGCCGTACGACCATGTCACGAGCGTACCGTAAATACGAGGAATCCGGAAAAACGTCAAATCTCCGACATCGCTGCGGCCGGAAAAAGACCGTGCAAGAACGGGATCAACGGCGACTGAAGAGAATCTTTCAACGTGACAGAAGTGCAACCCTTCCGCAAATCGCTGCAGATTTCAGTGCTGGGCCATCAACAAATGTCAGCGTGCTACACGTTCAACGAAACATCATCGATATGGGCTTTCTGAACCAAAGGTCCACTCGTGCATCCTTTATTACTGCAAGACACAAACCTTTACGACTCACGTGGGCCCATCGACAGTGAAATTCGACTGTTGATGACTGGAATCATGTCGCTGGTCGGACGAGTCTCCTGTCAAATAGTATCTAGCGGATGGACGTATACGGGTATGGAGACAACTCCGTGAACCCATGGAGCCTATATGCCAGCAGGGGACTGTTCAAGCTGGTGGAGGCTCTGTAATGGTGTAGGATGTGTGCAGTTGGAGTGATACGGGACCCCTGATATGTCTAGATACAACTCTGACAGATGGCGCTTATCTGAACATCCTGTCTGATCACCTGCATCCATTCATATTCATTGTACATTCGGACGAACTTGGGAGGTTTCCAGCAGGACAATGCGACACCCCAAACGTCCAGAATTGCTACATAGTGGCTCCAGGAACACTCTTCTGAGTTTAAACACTTCTGCTGGTCACCAAACGTCCCAGACATGAACATTCTGACCATATCTGAGATGCCTTGCAACATGTTGTTCAGAAGAGACCTCCGCCCCTCGTACTCTTACAGATTTATGGACAGCCCTGCAGGATTCATGGTGCCAATTCCCCCAAGCACTACTTCAGACATTAGTCGACTCCATGTCACGTCGTGTTGCGGCCTTCTGCGTGCTCGCGGGGCCCTACAGATACACTACTGGCCATTAAAATTGGTACACCACGAATATGACGTGCTACAGACGCGAAATTTAACCGACAGGAAGAAGATGCTGTGATATGCAAATGATTAGCTTTTCAGATCATTGGCTCTGAGCACTATGGGACTTAACATCTATGGTCATCAGTCCCCTAGAACTTAGAACTACTTAAACCTAACTAACCTAAGGACATCACACACATCCATGCCCGAGGCAGGATTCGAACCTGCGACCGTAGCGGTCACGCGGTTCCAGACTGAAGCGCCTAGAATCGCACGGCCACACCGGCCGGCTTTTCAGAGCATTCACTCGAAGTTGGCAGCGGTGGCGACACCTACAACGTGCTGACAAGAGGAAAATTTCCAACCGATTTCTCATACACAAACGGCAGTTCACCGGCGTTGCCTGGTGAAACGTTATTGTGATGCCTCGTGTAAAGAGGAGAAATGCGTAGATCACGTTTCCGACTTTGATAAAGGTCGGATTGTAGCCTATCGAGATTGCGGTTTATCGTGTCGTGACATTGCTGCTCGCGTTGGTCGAGATCAAATGACTGTTAGCAGAATATGGAATCGGTGGGTGGGTCCAGAACGGTAATACGGAACGCCGTGCTGGATCCCAACGGCCTCGTATCACTAGCAGTAGAGATGACAGGCATCTTATCCGCATGGCTGTACACGCCATCCAAGCTCTGTTTGACTCAATGCCCAGGCAGGCGTATCAAGGCCGTTATTACAGCCAGAGGTGGTTGTTCTGGGTACTGATTTCTCAGGATCTATGCACTCAAATTGCGTGAAAATGAAATCACATGTCAGTTCTAGTATAATATATTTGTCCAATGAATACCCGTTAATCATAGGCATTTCTTCTTGGTGTAGCAATTTAGATGACCAGTCGTGTATTAGGCAGGTATACAAGTTTCTTCGGCTTTTCAGTGTATAATCATTAATATGGATCTAATTGGAAATATCCCAAATGATTATCAATGGCGATTTATCATTTATGTTGTATTACCAGTAGGATCTTTATAGGATGCTACCCCTGTGTTCCTTATACCACATTTTCGTCTTGTTTACTCGTTTCTGTATAGTGTGATTGTATGATTTGTTTTACATCGGGTTCAGTCCTTTGTTAACATATGTATTTTCGTACCAGGGTTGTTGTTGTTGTGATCTTCAGTCCTGAGACTGGCTTGATGCAGCTCTCCATGCTACTCTATCCTGTGCAACCTTCTTCATCTCCCAGTACCTACTGCAGGCTACATCCTTCTGAATCTGCTTAGTGTATTGATCTCTTGGTCTTCCTCTTCTATTTTTGCCCTCCACTCTGCCCTCCAATACTAAGTTGGTGATCCCTCGATGTCTCAGAACATGTCCTACCAACCGATGCCTTCTTCTAGTCAAGTTGTGCCACAAGCTCCTCTTCTCCCTAATTCTATTCAATACCTCCTCATTAGCTATGTGATCTACCCATCTAATCTTTAGCATTCTTCTGTAGTACCGTACCAGGGTACGACATGAATAAATGCCTACTTAAACTGTCAAAACAAATTGTAATCTTTAATACAACATTTCCGGTGTTGAGATGGCTGTACGTGTACAATCCGTAAAAAACGACTCACGATCCACCCTCCCAGCTTAATTTCCACCAGTATGTCATCTCCTCCCTTCCACTGGTTGCAGTGTATCTGTGAGGACTGGGTTTGAGATACTGCATCTAGTATCTTCGTTTGGAATCCGCAGTTGAGGCAGCAGGCGCGCTATGTAGTGGACTGGAAGGTACTCACGGTAGTCGACGGGGTTGTAGTGTGTGGGGCAGTAGAGGCCACAGGCGGCGAGGAAGGAGACGATGCCGCCGCTGGGCCCCTGGTAGACGCAGCGGCCGCGCGCCATGGCGTACACGTCGTCCAGCAGCGCCAGCAGCGACGCGGAGGGCGTGTGCAGCGTGCAGACGACGGCGCGGCCCTGCCGCGACACCTCGTGCAGCAGCCGCAGGCACAGCTTGGCCGACACCTCGTCCAGCCCGCTGCGGCAGACACGCGTCCGTGACAGCGGGGCGAAAATTAGGACTCAGCAGGCCGCCTGTCTACGTCGCAATACAAGTCGCACAGCACCGGTGATTAAAATTCTTGTGGGGTGTTACGCTAAGTCATTGTGTGAAATACTTTAACTTAAAACCAACGTTTCGAACTTATTATAACGGCTTCCTCAGGGAAAGATTATGTGGTATCGATAGCCACGATGCCACGGCGTAGGTGCAAGTACTTAAAGTTGGCACTACGACCGACACCGACGACAGCGCTCTCTAGCAGGCGCTGTGCAGATCTACGAGCTCCGCTGCAGATTCGTCCCATTACATCAAGAGGAGACAGCCAGGAAACATCGCTTCAACCTCAGCTTGCTATTGAGACTTTGTGCTACTGATGACGGGAATACGGTTTCGCACCTACGGCTCTTCAGTGTAAAGTTACGTATCTCATTGACTAATAATTAAATGTACTTTCTCGTAAAAAGCTGTACGTCTCCGCGTCACCTGCTCCTAGTTACTTCCTTCATTTGGCAAACTTGTCAGTTTTCAGGAGCAGACCCACGCGCCGCCTTCCAGGCGGGATACAAAAGATTAGTTTTGACGGAGGAAAGGTACTCTGTCTATTGCACTCGATCGGTGCCAATTTTTGAAACTTTATTGGCCCTAGAATATAATAGGCTGGTCATAACGGAAGCGGGAAGATAGAAAAGAAACTATTAGTGGGCTAGCCGGGTTGTCAGTGACTGGCGACCGTTGTAATACGGTCGAAACGTTGGTTTTAGTTTATAATTAAAATATATTATGTTTCGGCCTAACGACAAGCGCCGGCACGAAGAACGCAGGAGCAGAGAAGGCAGTGAGATGACGTCGGCCAATGATGCGTTGATTGGCGTCGCGCCACGACAGGAGCCGTACCTGCAAGAAGTGAATATAAGCGCCGCTCCTGCCACCCTCGGGCGACGGTACCAGACCGCGATTCACAGACCTGCACAGTACCAGGAGACGTGTGACGTGTCATCTATATCAATTGCTTACACGGACCTTTAATACGACAGAGGACTTTGTTTGCATATCGCCGATCGCTTGCCACACCGTTGTAAATTCAAAGTTAAGTATTGTCAATATTCTTATTTGTAATAAAAACTGTTAATGTGATTTTGCTTGAATTGTTGTATAGCATTCCGAGAACGCAGCATCCTTTAGGCACCTTATACGAGACGAGTGGGCAAGACCTCACATATAAGATACATATTTTATACAATGACGCGGAACAACGTCCAGGAGAGTTGTAACCATCGTTACTCAGGCTGCAGAAGTCTGCGTAATTATGTCTTTTAAATACTGTTTACAAAATTATTATGAAGTGATAAAGTTTTTTGATGTACAAATGTAACTTCCAGGGATTAAAAAAAATTGTATCGTCCTGACAAGAAGTTTTGGGAAATAATGGCGGAAAGGGGCAATCCAAGACACTCGAGCCAAGTCATGCAGTCACATTATACTCCTCAGTATCCTTTCTTTCAGGAGTGCTAGTTCTGCAAGGTTCGCAGGAGAGCTTCTGTAAAGTTTGGAAGGTAGGAGACGAGATACTGGCAGAAGTAAAGCTATGAGTACCGGGCGTGAGTCGTGCTTCGGTATCTCAGATGGTAGAGCACTTGCCCGCGAAAGGCAAAGGTCCCGAGTTCGAGTCTCGGTCGGGCACACAGTTTTAATCTGCCAGGAAGTTTCACATTATACTAATACATGAACCATCATAGAAACTGTAAGCGGCGCTCGTCAGAGTCGCACTGACGTCTCCTGAAACAGGATAGAGGCACGGCAGGGGGTTGCAGGTCAGTCTGCAGTTTCATTGCGGTTAGGACCAAAAGCTCCGGGAGTAGACAATATTCCATTAGAACTACTGAAAGCCTTTGGAGAGCCAGGCCTTACAAAACTCTACCATCTAGTGAGCGACATGTATGAGACAGGCGAAATTCCCTCACATTTCAGGAAGAACATAATAATTCCAACCCCAAAGAAAGCAGGTGTTGACAGATGTGAAAATTACCGAACTATCAGTTTAATAAGCCACGGCTGCAAAAATTAACACGAATTCTTTACAGACGAATGGAAAAACTGGTAGAAGCCGACATCGGGGCGGATCAGTTTGGATTCCGTAGAAATGTTGGAGCACGTGAGGCAATACTGACCTTACGACTTATCTTAGAAAATAGATTAAGGAAAGGCAAACCTATGTTTCTAGCATTTGTAGACTTAGAGAAAGCTTTTGACAACGTTGACTGGAATACTCTCTTTCAAATTCTGAAGGTGGCAGGGGTAAAATACAGGGAGCGAAAGGCTATTTACAATTTGTACAGAAACCACGTGGCAGTTATAAGAGTCGAGGGGCATGAAAGGGAAGAAGCGGTAGGGGAGGGAGTGAGACAGGATTGTAGCTTATCCCCGACGTTATTAAATCTGTATATTGAGCAAGCAGTACAGGAAACAAAAGAAAAATTCGGAGTAGAAATTAAAATCCATGGAGAAGAAATAAAAACTTTGAGGTACGCCGATGACATTTTAATTCTGTCATAGACAGCAAACGAACATGGAAGAGCAGCTCAACGGAATGGACAGTGTTTTGAAAGGAGGATATAAAATAATCATCAACAAAAGCAAAACGAATATTATGGAACGTAGTCGAATTAAATCTGGTGATGCTGCGGGAATTAGATTAGGAAATGAGACGCTTAAAGTAGTAAATTAGTTTTGCTATTTGGGGAACAAAATAACTGAAAATGGTGGAAGTAGAGAGGAAAAAAATGTAGACTGGCAATGGCAAGGAAACCGTTTCTGTAGAAGAGAAATTTGTTAACATCGAGTGTAGATTTGAGTGTCAGGAAGTCGTTTCTGAAAGTATTTGTATGGAGTGTAGCCATGTATGGAAGTGAAACGTGGACGATAAATAGTTTTGTCAAGAAGAGTATAGAGGCTTTCGAATTGTGGTGCTGCAG
Organism: Schistocerca cancellata; assembly: GCF_023864275.1. NCBI lineage: Eukaryota > Metazoa > Arthropoda > Insecta > Orthoptera > Acrididae > Schistocerca > Schistocerca cancellata. Next base: position 319,522,774 of record NC_064628.1, on the reverse strand, counting down.
AAGAATGCTGAAGATTAGATGGGTAGATGAAATAAGTAATGAGGTATTGAATAATTGGAGAGATGAGAAATTTGTGGCACAACTTGACTAGGAGAAGGGCATATTCTGAGGCATCAAGGGATCACCAGTTTAGTATTGGAGGGCAGCATGGAGGGTAAAACTCGTAGAGGGAGACCAAGAGATGAATACACTAAGCAGATTCAGAAGGATGTAGGTTGCAGTAGGTACTGGGAGATGAAGAATCTTGCACAGGATAGAGTAGCATGGAGAGCTGCAGTCTCTGGACTGAAGGCCACAACAACAACAACAGGCGCAAATGCAGAAAGACCAACTTCAAAGCATGTTGATTGTACGGATCAGCGCTTAACATTGTCACAGGACACCTACGAACAAGTGCGGATTTTGGGTCTCGATAGGAATGCTCGCAGCAAGAGACTTAGGGATACTCAAGGGCTGATCAACACTGTTTATTTGCAATTAGACTAACAACTACACTGAAGGCTAATTCAAGACATTAGAATATGCAAGGGATGCAACTGGTGGCGCAACAGAAGTCAGTGTCTGAGTCCGTGGGTTGAGAACAGAAATAGCAATCACTAGCAGCATTATGAAGTACGAGCTTTTAGAGAAGTACTCAGACTGAGAAAGAAAGACCTGTCGGAGGTCCTCCGAAGCTGGAGACGCGCAACTCGAAGTTGGCGCCCCAGCGACCTGACTGAGAATTCTCTCTGAATAAATGGTTTTTAAAGGATTGTGACGGTGCACTGTTTCTTCCTTCCTACCCGCACTTTACAGACTTCAGCCAATCTGACAAGTGACTCTGCACCTCCAGGGCGCAACTGGCCAACCACGTTCAGATTCTTCCCATTCTCCTGCTCAGTAGGTGTGGATGTTTCTGGTCTTTTAACTAGCAGTCTCCAGGTTTGGTAGCAACAGCGTCCGGCTAAAAGCTACATGTCACTGACCTTCCTATTATACCTAGCAACAACAGTGTCTTACGTCACTGTGCCCCCTCCAGAGGCTTCTCGTGAGTGGGGACCGCTGTTGTAGCAGTCTGTGTAAACCTTCTGACGTTGAGGGAATTAGGGGCATATATCAAGCTTGCTGCCTCTTCTAAAACGTTCCTTTCTGTGACCATACTCTAATGTGACGCCTTATAACAGCGTCTAGGCCGTAAGTGAGTTATTAATTACTTCTCCGAAGTGAAACTTCCCCCTTGGTACAGCTGCCCAGAGCGTCTGTAATTCGCAGGTCTCTTGCGTCACTCTGCATTCCCGGCAACCTAAACACATTTGCCTGCTCTCTGCATTGCGTCTCTGATTTCCTGCCTTGGAGTGCCCTCGCTGGCTTCGAACAGCCTTAAACTTAAAATGTTCAAGCAACACATCGTCAGTATACGACAGCACATAAACCACGGTATTAGACATGGACGCAAAATTTCTCCGTTGCTATTTTCCGTCCGCTTAGACGATCTGATAAGAATCTGAGAAGATTATTGTTAAGTGATGAGGTTTTTCTTGCTCAGCATCAACCTTTAATATGCTTCTTTTATTGTTTTCCAATTTCCCGAACAGGGGTTCGATGCAACGAGCGTTTACATTCAGTGGACTAAATAAACAGTTTGAGGGAAGGCTTTTCCAATGTCATTTCCTCACATAATTTACGTCATTGGCGTCTTATGTGAGTAATGAATCCTTGAACAGAACTCACTGACGTGTGACTGTGTCATCTGCTGCGAATGTCATCATTGGAAAGGAAGGAAAGAAAATTAAGATTTGATGTCCCGCCGATAACTAGGCCTTTAGAGGCTGAGCACAGCTCCGATTTGGGTTGAATGGGGAAAAAATCAGCCACGTATAATTTCTTCAAAGGAATCACTGTGACGTCATCGGACGCTTTTATCGAGGAATTTTGTTAATACACGACCCTCCAGGATTTTATTCTCTTCTTTCACAGATGAGACTTCAAGGAGTTCGTCAGTATGGTAAGTGCATTCCATTCCATACCTTTCTTTAACGACAAATCGTTTCCACTTTTTGCGTGTGTGATCAGTGTTCGGACTGCTTAGATGCGGTCTGCCACGAATTCCTTTACTGTGTCAACCTCTTCATCTCAGGGTAGCACTTACTCCACAATCCCTCTATTATTGATGTATATAATCCTACCTTTGCCTTCCGTTACAATATTTATCCTCTGCAGCACCCAGTAGTATCATGGAAGTTATTCGCTGATGTCTAAACACGTGCCCCTGTCATCCTGTCCGTTCTTCTCCCATTTTGCTCTCCTTCCGGATTCTGCTGAAAACCTTTACATTTCATATCTTGCCAGTCCACCAAATTTTCAACATCTCTATGTAACGCCACATCTCAAACGTTTCAACTCTTCTGTTCCGCTTTTCTTGTAAATTTCTTCCGCATATTAAGACCTGTGAGTGTCATAATTTTTAACATTTTTATGCAGTAACAGCAACTGATATTGTTTATATAAGAATATACAGCCTACAGTTGCAGGTTAACTTTATCGTTTACCTAGGTTTCAACGTTAGTAATAACGTCTTCTTCAGAACCTGCAACAAGTTTATATTATAATGCGCTAGTATATTATATTAGATGTGGTCATCCTACAGGATGCAACGTGTAGTACTTACATAAAATATTATTTAAATGTTTGCCTAAAACAAGCCACGTCCTAGGTTTCAACGTTAGTAATAACGTCTTCTTCAGAACCTGCAACAAGTTTATATTATAATGCGCTAGTATATTATATTAGATATGGTCATCCTACAGGATGCAACGTGTAGTACTTACATAAAATATTATTTAAATGTTTGCCTAAAACAGGCCATGTCCCAAGTCAACTTTATAGAACTTGATGCATAACCATTTTATAAAGTTGACTTAGGACATGGCCTGTTTTAGGCAAACATTTAAATAATATTTTATGTAAGTACTACGCGTTGCATCCTGTAGGATGACCATATCTAATATAATATACTAGCGCATTATAATATAAACTTGTTGCAGGTTCTGAAGAAGACGTTATTACTAACGTTGAAACCTAGGTAAACGATAAAGTTAACCTGCAACTGTAGGCTGTATATTCTTATACACTCCTGGAAATGGAAAAAAGAACACATTGACACCGGTGTGTCAGACCCACCATACTTGCTCCGGACACTGCGAGAGGGCTGTACAAGCAATGATCACACGCACGGCACAGTGGACACACCAGGAACCGCGGTGTTGGCCGTCGAATGGCGCTAGCTGCGCAGCATTTGTGCACCGCCGCCGTCAGTGTCAGCCAGTTTGCCGTGGCATACGGAGCTCCATCGCAGTCTTTAACACTGGTAGCATGCCGCGACAGCGTGGACGTGAACTGTATGTGCAGTTGACGGACTTTGAGCGAGGGCGTATAGTGGGCATGCGGGAGGCCGGGTGGACGTACCGCCGAATTGCTCAACACGTGGGGCGTGAGGTCTCCACAGTACATCGATGTTGTCGCCAGTGGTCGGCGGAAGGTGCACGTGCCCGTCGACCTGGGACCGGACCGCAGCGACGCACGGATGCACGCCAAGACCATAGGATCCTACGCAGTGCCGTAGGGGACCGCACCGCCACTTCCCAGCAAATTAGGGACACTGTTGCTCCTGGGGTATCGGCGAGGACCATTCGCAACCGTCTCCATGAAGCTGGGCTACGGTCCCGCGCACCGTTAGGCCGTCTTCCGCTCACGCCCCAACATCGTGCAGCCCGCCTCCAGTGGTGTCGCGACAGGCGTGAATGGAGGGACGAATGGAGACGTGTCGTCTTCAGCGATGAGAGTCGCTTCTGCCTTGGTGCCAATGATGGTCGTATGCGTGTTTGGCGCCGTGCAGGTGAGCGCCACAATCAGGACTGCATACGACCGAGGCACACAGGGCCAACACCCGGCATCATGGTGTGGGGAGCGATCTCCTACACTGGCCGTACACCACTGGTGATCGTCGAGGGGACACTGAATAGTGCACGGTACATCCAAACCGTCATCGAACCCATCGTTCTACCATTCCTAGACCGGCAAGGGAACTTGCTGTTCCAACAGGACAATGCACGTCCGCATGTATCGCGTGCCACCCAACGTGCTCTAGAAGGTGTAAGTCAACTACCCTGGCCAGCAAGATCTCCGGATCTGTCCCCCATTGAGCATGTTTGGGACTGGATGAAGCGTCGTCTCACGCGGTGTGCACGTCCAGCATGAACGCTGGTCCAACTGAGGCGCCAGGTGGAAATGGCATGGCAAGCCGTTCCACAGGACTACATCCAGCATCTCTACGATCGTCTCCATGGGAGAATAGCAGCCTGAATTGCTGCGAAAGGTGGATATACATTGTACTAGTGCCGACATTGTGCATGCTCTGTCGCCTGTGTCTATGTGCCTGTGGTTCTGTCAGTGTGATCATGTGATGTATCTGACCCCAGGAATGTGTCAATAAAGTTTCCCCTTCCTGGGACAATGAATTCACGGTTTTCTTATTTCAATTTCCAGGAGTGTATAACCGGTGAGTGTTATTTTACTTGCAAGACTGCGCAATATCTTAACTTCATCTGCTTCGTGGTCTCCAATATTGATTTCAAGTTCACAGCTATTCTCATTTCAGCTATGCCTCATTACTTTCATCTTTCTTTGGCTTACTCTCAATCCATAACGTCTGCTCATTATAGTATTCCATACAGCAGCCGTGCACTTATTCCTGATTTTCATTGAGGGTGACAGTGTCCTCAACGAATCTTATCACTGACATCCTTAGCAGTATCAGGACGTAACCAATCCTCAAACAGGCAGTCAGCTACAAAGGCGAAAAGGTGCTACATGGGTCCTGATTTGAATAGCAGGAAGACGTTGTTAACTGGCTCTATTCGGCACCTTACTCTTCATGATATGAGCAACGGCTTAGTCACAAATGAAATGATGATTCAGCCACCATATGCTGGATCTGGTTTATTCTCTTTCCAAGTTCACAGGCTCTGACCTCTGAGCACTATGGGACTTAACTACTGTGGTCATCAGTCCCCTAGAACTTAGAACTACTTAAACCTAACCAACCTAAGGACATCACACACATCCATGCCCGAGGCAGGATTCGAACCTGCGACCGCAGCAGTAGCGCGGTTCCGGACTGCGCGCCTAGAACCGCTAGACCACCACGGCCGGCTCCAAGTTCACAGTTTTTGCCTTTTGTAGGCGATCCAGGAGTCATTACTCTCTGGTTTAATGCATTAACTGCTAATTAATGTGAAAGTCCTGTCGGGAAGTAAATTCATTAGTAGGATTCGGTACTGTTTTCATGTTTAATGATGCATATAACATGATTGTGTTTTAACACGCTAGGTAAAGGAGGTGAGGGGAGCAGAGATACGTTATATCTTCGCATGAATGACATCAGCTACTTAGTAAAGAGAACGCAAATGGCCTCGCAGTCGCTGCTAGGCCGTTGATCTTGAAACACGTTCCTGCCTCCGTTTCCCCGCTGGGAAAATAACCTCATTACCTTGGCCTTTCAAGGGGGAACCTGTTCCTTGTAATAGCGCAAACGCGCTACAGTAGTGTGAATGCTCTGAGGTACCGAGAAATAACCGCTTGCTGTTGTATCAGACCTATAGTTGTGATCTACAAATAAAACTACGCTTCGGAGGTTTTGGTACACTACATAAATGACCTAGGAAATGGCAGGAATTCTACATCGACATCTATACTCTGCAAACCACCGTGAGGTGCATGGCAGAAGGTACGTCCCACTGTACCAGTTATTAGAGTTTCTTCTGGTTATGTTGGTAGAACTGGCAGAACATAACACAGCTAAGTAACTACCGAAAATGTTATTCGTTAATCTGATATCTCATCTAATGCTGCATATACAAGGAATGTTCTCCTCTACTAAATCTTGTAATACAAGAAGTGATTGTACATCGCTATACGAGATAAGGAGCTGCTGAAAGAAGAAATACTTCTTACTCATTTGCAGAAAGTCGAAAATTGGTGAAGTCTATTAGATTTCTGCACAAGCGGAAATGCAGTGGTATCGAAGTCAATCAAGCTATGTCGGTACTGTCCAAGACGACAATTTGATTATGGATGCAGCAGTTCAGAATTTCAAGAAAACAAAAAATAAACATGCACACAGGCGCACACATACTCACAACACACACACACACACACACAGACACACACACAAACAAACACACACACACACACACACGCAAGGGGAGGTTGGCAAAGCTTATAGGTGACAGCATAGGTGGGGTTGGTGGGATCACTCATGGGAAAATTCCTGCAGTAGTGGGTGTTAGAGCTGCACCTTTTTTAGATTGAAGTCAACTGATAGGTATTCCTGCTTAAGGGAAGTCTCTCTAACAAAGGAACCACTTTTGGCAAAGCTTAGGCATCCGAGTAATGAGGGAATTAGTATATTTCATCAAAATATGCAAGGTATTAGAGATAAAGTTAGTGAACTGCTTATAGAACTGCTTATAGAATTATTGGTATATCTGAACACTTCTTAAATAAGGAGATAATTCAGAGGCTTCCTTTACCAGGATGCAGGTTGACTGGCAGCTTTTCGAGGAGCTCTTTGCGGTGTGGGGGAGTAGCCATGTATGTGAAAAACGGCATCCCATTTGAGTCAATTGATGTTTCAAAGTACTGCACTGAAAAGGTGTTTGAATGTTGTGCAGGTGTGGTTGAATTTAACGGAGCTAAACTTCTTCTTATTTATAGATCCCCAGACTCCGATTTCACAACATTTTTGCTAAAGCTAGAGGAGGCTCTTGGTTCACTTTATAGGAAATACAAAAAGTTAGTTATATGTGGTGACTTCAATATTAATTGTATAAGTGATTGTGCAAGGAAGAGGATGCTGGTAGACCTCCTTAATTCATGTAATCTTATGCAAACCGTATTCTTTCCAACGAGAGTGCAAGGGAACAGTAGAACAACCATAGACAACATTTTTGTTCATTCCTCATTACTAGAAGGGCATTCTGTTAGCAAAAAGGTGAATGGCCTTTCAGATCATGATGCGCAAATTTTAACTCTAAAAGATTTTTGTGCTGCAACACGTGTTAAATATAGTCATCAGCTGTTTAGGAAAGCTGATCCAGTTGCTGTAGAGACCTTAGTAAACCTCATCAAGGAACAAGAGTGGCAAGATGTTTATAGCGCTGATACAGTAGACGATAAATATAATGCTTTTCTCAAGACTTTTCTCATGCTCTTTGAAAGTTGCTTTCCGTTAGAACATTCAAAACAGGGTACTAGCACAAACAGGCAGCCTGGGTGGCTGACTAGAGGGATAAGAATATCTTGTAGAACAAAGTGGCAATTATATCAAAACGTTAGAAACAGTCAAAATCTAAATGCAGCAGCCCATTACAAAGAATATTGTAAGGTGCTTAAAAATGTTATTAGGAACGCAAAAAGTATGTGGTATGCAGATAGAATAGCTAAGTCTCAGGATAAAATTACAACCATATGGTCAGTCGTAAAGGAAGTGGCTGGTCTGCAGAGACAGGTCGAGGATATAGAATCAGTGCGTAGTGGGAATGTCCGTGTTACTGATAAGTCGCGTATATGTACAGTATTTAATAATCACTTTCTGAATATAGCAGGTGAACTAAATAGAAACCTACTCCCAACAGAGAATCATATAGCGCTCTTAGAAAAAAGTGTTCCGAGACTGTTACCTGAAATGCTCCTCCATGATACTGACAATAGGGAGATTGAGTTAATAATTAAATCACTAAAGACCAAGAACTCTCGTGGATATGACGGGGTATCTAGCAGAATACTGAAGTATTGTTCCATGTATGTTAGCCCAGTACTTAGCCATATCTGTAACTTTTCCTTTAGGAGTGGTCGGTTTCCTGACCGATTAAAGTACTCGGTAGTGAAGCCACTTTATAAAAAGGGAGACATTGATAATGTTGACAATTTTAGACCTATTTCTATGCCATCGGTGTTTGCTAAAGCTATCGAGAAGGTTGTATATACAAGGTTACTGGAGCATTTAAATTCACATAATTTGCTGTCAAATGTTCAGTTTGGTTTTAGAAATGGTTTAACAACTGAAAATGCTATATTCTATTTTCTCTGTGAGGTTTTGGACGGATTAAATAAAAGATTGCGAACGCTAGGTGTTTTCTTTGATTTAACGAAGGCCTTTGACTGTATTGACCACAAAATGTTACTGCAGATGTTGGACCATTATGGAGTAAGCTTACAATTGGTTCGCCTCTTACTTTAAGAACAGAAATCAGATGGTAATTCTCCGCAATATTGAGAGTGGTAGTGATGTTCAGTCCCAATGGGGCACTGTTAAGTGGGGCGTTCCCCAAGGGTCGGTGCTGGGGCCACTGCTGCTTCTTACTTATATAAATGATATGCCTTCTAGTATTACAGGTAATTCAAAAATATTTCTGTTTGCTGATGACACCAGCTTGATAGTGAAGGATCTTGTATGTAATATTGAAACAGTATCAAATAATGGAGTTCATTAGTTCATGGAATAAGTTCGTGGCTTGTGCAAAATAATTTGATGCGAAATCACAGTAAGACTCAGTTTTTACAGTTTCTAACTCACAATTCAACAAGAACTAATATTTGGATCAGACAGAATGTGCATATTATAAGCGAGACGGAACAGTTCAAGTTCCTAGGCGTTCGGATAGATAGTAAGCTGTTGTGGAAAGCCCATGTCCAGGATCTTGTTCAGAAACTAAATGCTGCTTTATTTACCATTAGAACAGTATCTGAAATAAGTGACACTTCAACACGAAAAGTAGTCTACTTCACATATTTTCATACGCTTATGTCGTATGGTATTATTTTTTGGGGTAATTCTTCTGATTCAAAAAGGGTATTTTTGGTTCAAAAACGGGCTGTTCGAGCTATGTGGTGTGAGTTCGAGAACCTCTTGTCGACCCCTATTCAATAGTCTGGGAATTTTGACATTGCCCTCACAGTATATATTTTCTTTAATGTCGTTTGTTGTTAGCAATATTAGCCTATTCCCAAGAGTTAGCAGCTTTCACTCAGTTAATACTAGGCAGAAATCCAATCTGCATGTGGAACGCACTTCCTTGACTCTTGTGCAGAAAGGAGTGCAGTATTCTGCTGCATCCATTTTCAATAAGCTACCACAAGAACTCAAAAATCTTAGCAGTAGCCCAAACTCTTTTAAGTCTAAACTGAAGAGTTTCCTCATGGCTCACTCCTTCTATTCTGTCGAGGAGCTCCTGGAAGAGCTAAAAAATTAAGCAAATTCCAGTGGTACATTGTTGATTTTCTTTATTTAAACTTACTACTTGTCACCTGAATATGTTTTTTTATATTTCATTTCATCTGTTTCTAATATCGTGTTATAACTTCATATATTGACTCGTTCCATGACCATGGAGACTTCTCCTTAATTTGGTCCCACTGAACAATAAATAAATAAATAAATAAATAAATAAATAAACACGCACACACGCAAATGGTTCAGGTGGCTCTGAGCACTATGGGACTTAATATCTGAGGTCACCAGTCCCCTAGACTTAGAACTACTTAAACCTAACTAACCTAAGGACATCGCACACATACATGCCCGAGGCAGGATTCGAATCTGTGACCGTAGCAGCCGCGTGGTTCCGGACTGAAGCGCCTAGAACCGCTCGGTCACATCGGCCGCCTCCCCCCCCCTACAAACACACACAAAATATATATGTATGTGTGTGTGTGTGTGTGTGCTTGTGTGTGTATGTATATGTATATGTGTATGTACGAGGGAAACACTGCAATGCTTTTGCACGTGTAAAGGATATATCCATTGAACACTATAAGTTAAGGTTCACACAAGTTGACAGTTTAGATTTTATGAATATTATTCTCACTGTCCTAGGGCGAGAGATGGGTAAAATATGCTTTCTGCCTAGGAGGTAACCAGGCTGGACTATTCTCAAAGAGTCGTCGTTCCTTATTACTCTATAGGTTTTCCATGTAATCCAGGCAGCAGCATTATTTTACATCTACATGTACAGGTTGAACCAGGTTGGTTGGTTGATTTGGGGGAGGGGACTAAACAGCGAGGTCATCAGTCCCATCGGAGTAGGTAAGGATGGGGAAGGAAATCGGTCGCCTTTTCAAAGGAAACATCCCGGCATTTTCCTGAAGCGATTTAGAGAAATCACGGAAAACTTAAATCAGGATTACCGTATCCGGGTTTGACACATCGTCCTCTCGAATGCGAATCCAGTGTGCTAACCATGTCACTCGGTGGGTGAACCAGAACGCAGTCGAGATTGTCCGAGGAAACATTCTGAATATTTTGGTACTTTTTTAAGTAATAATATTGTATCTGACTTTGTGAAATTTGTCTCTAACTGCCTACACAGCAGTTACAGTGAGTCTTTGTCTGCACAGAAGACCGAAAAAAGCCACGGAAATGAGAATGAGTGATGAACTTGATACAGGGAAACTGATCATTATCTGAACTATTTCGTGGTGTTCTTAACATGCCGGAGCTACTAATTATGCTCACCATTATCATCGGTGCGATATCAGCAAGATATTGATACCTTCAATTACAACACTAGAATTGCTCTATCAAGGACTCGACCACTGGACCCCCCTCTGCTGGTGGAGACGTGAGAGCGTAGCCTGTGGAGTACTGATGTGTTCAGCATCAAGTCCAGAGATGAAGTCCGTACTTTCTAGTCAGTAAAGAACTTAATGCACCCTTATTTCCATCAAGAATCATGGCAACTAACCCTAAGTTATACAGGCCCGCCGATGGCATAATTGTTTCCTTAATAAAATATCCTGCCAAAAAGAGGCGAAACCTTAAAAAAGCAGTAATCTCGATTTTGTCCCCAATTTTTATGACCTTCTTTTGGAAAGCCAGGAGAAGCTTATCAGCTGGATGAACTATTCTTAACATAGTCCAAACGTCAAGCTAATGTTGATAGATTCCTGTCCTCCAGAAACCTAGCTTTCAGCTTGGGCGTCCTAAATGGGTACATATAATGAACTGCACAGTATGCTAGGCAGCAGTAAGACACTAGCCGACGCGACTTTCCCAAGACTATGCGAGGCCAGCTATACCTGCCACAAAGAATGTTAAAAAAAGAAGAAATGAAGTCAGAACATGTAATCACTGTTATCTCGTTAATTCATCTAAACTTTTATATTGACAGAGATTGTCTATGCCAGTACCATCCAGTCAAATAATTTTTCGTAGAGAATTGAAAAGAGACGAGATAAACGGTTTGCTGCTTTTCGTGAGACCTATGGTCTCTGACTGCTCATTACAGAGTTACCGCACTGTGTTTGGTTTCTTGCCCCATGCATCTGTATTGGACTGAAAATAGTGCGCAACAGTGCAAATGTAGACGGCATTACAACCGAGAGGTTTGCTGATAAAGAGCTGACTGATATGCGCCTCGAGTATTGGTTCACTGAATGTGAAACTACGCTGAACGGTTGCCACACCGACGGCAACCACTTCATAGCACTTTTGTTTCTATCTAGGGTCACTGCATTACTCTGTGTTGCGTGTTGTACATTTTGGTTATTATGTATTACAGGTTTCTTCACTGTTCAGAAGGTAATTTAACAGAAACAAGGGTGACTGCGTTAACACACCGAATAAATCATAATTACATCATTACTGTGTAACGAGCCGCTGAAACTGTAGGTACCTTATCAAAACATTCAGAAGGTTTCCGAAGGACTGTTGGTCGAGTTCTGGTTCCTCCTGCATATACTGCAAGTCACTGTACAGCGCACGGCAGAGTGTGCAGTGTACTAATGTTATCGGGTTTCCGTTCCATTCCATTCTCTTATTGAGTGAGGAAAAACTGACTGTCTACACGCTTCTTTCTCATTACCCCTGCGTGAAACATACAATGGTGGCACCATAATAGTCACACTGTCTTCTGCGAATTCCAACACGGTTTCGCGTTAACTACTTTGTTTTTCTTGTAAGAATTCCCATCTAAAGTTCATCGAGTGTTTCTGTTACAATCTCGTATCATTGGATCTCAGACAGTGGTGGAAGTTATCACAGCGCCAGACGAAGTCAGTCACGTCGTCACAGAAAAAAACTGTATGTGAAAATTTAAGCATTAACCGAGCAAGACATAACATTATATGTTTATGAAACGGTGATTGGCCGTTAATTCCAGCGATATTATTTTAATTTGGTGACAACATGTGCTTCCTCTCTGGAGACTCCTTGCATTTTTTAACAAAATAAATGACGTTGGAGGCATAAAACGTTCATTTAAATGACATTCGCTGAATTGCCGCACCGCTTCACCGGAAGGAGTCGCTATCACGAGGTAGGTTTCAGCCAATGATGGCTAGATAGAACTCTGCCAAAAACTTTCGTCATCTGATATGAGTTGTCGAGAGAAACTTGGGACAGAAGTAGTTCATGGTCAACTATTATTGTTGTTGATGTTTTCAGTCCGACGAAGGAGTTTGATGCAGCTCTCTACTTTCGTCTTCATATCTGACTGACTACTGTAATCTACATCCATTTCCACCTACTTACTGTAATCAAGACTTAGTTTCCATCTACAGTTATCACTCTTAATAATTTCCTTTCTTACCAAATTGACGATTCCTTGATGCCTCAGGATTTGTTCGTCAACCGAACATTCGTTTAGTCAAGTTGTGCCATGAATCTTTTTCTTCCATTTCGATTCAGTAGGTCTACAGTAGACACCCGATCTGCCAAGCTAATGTTCAATATTCTCATGTAACCTCATTTCAAAAGATTTATTCTCTTCTTGTCTAAACTGTTTATTGTTCACTTTTCACTTCCTTAGAAAGTTAAACACCAGAAAAATACCTTCAGCAAAAACATTTAGATTTGCATTCGATATTAACAAGTTTCTCTTTTTCAGGAAGACCTCACTTGCTGTTGACAGTCTCCATTTTACACACTTTCACTTTGGCCCTCACCGGTTATTTTTCTGTGCAAATAGCAAAACTCACCTATTACTGTTGGTCCCTCATGTTATAGTCTAATTGCCATATCATCGCCTAATGTAATTCGACAACGTTCCCTTATCCCTGTTTAATTTTTGTTGATATTCATCTTATAACCTAAATCTAACTGCTCTTCCAAGTCCTTTGCCGTCTAACAGATTTACGTCACCGGCAAACCTCAAAGTTCAAGTATTTCTTTCCCCTTATGTCTCTTTGATTTCTTTCACAGCTTTCTCATTGTACAGATAGGAAAATGTCAGGTATAACCTACTACGCTGTCTTACTCCCTTCTTAATTATTGCTTTCCTTTCATCTCGTTCGACTCTTGCAACTACAGTATGGTTTCTGTAGAAGTTGTAATTAACTTTTCTCTCCCTGAATTTTATCCTTACTGCCCTCAGATCTTCGAAGACTATATTCCTGACAATGCTCTTAAAAGCTTTCTGTGAATATACGCGTGCTGTAGACGTAGCTCCGCGTTCTTCAGCCTATCTTCTAAGAAAATCATTAGGTCCATATTGCCTCATGTGTTTTCACATTTCTCCGGACGCTAAATTTCTTTCTCGAGATCTATTTCTCCTTTTAAATTCTTTTGTAAATTATTCAGTCTTCTTTTTTCGTCGTTTACTTGACTGAAAATCAAACTTTCCTGCCGAGTGAAAACATAGGACGCTCTCGTGGGTGATCCAATTGATGGCTCCTGCGGATGGAAAAAGGTTATATGTTGAGGGCTGAGGATTATTTTCTTCTTGTTTCCAGTAATTATCATGGAGAGCCGAACGTTACACACGTTCATTTCCGGCGTTCTGTCTGTATATTTTTAGTCCAGAGAAATTTTCTGATCATTCAGAGTCCCGTTTAGACAAATTCTGGGCTCGTCCCTCAGAAACAAAGCAAGCAAACAATTAAAAAACAATATCCTAAAATTTGCTCGTCTCACAAATAGATCTCGTACTACACGAATTCCTTGCTGTCTTGTACGTTTTGTAACTAAGAGCGTACTTGGCGATGCGATTGGGATAGAGAAATAACCTACCCGGGTAGCCACACAATCCAAAATACTTTAGGCGCATTCCTTCTAAACGAAACACTTTTTCTGCTTCATTATCTGCTTTACCCGATCGTCATCCTTTTCGTCCTTCGTAGATATTCACTTCGTCATCAGTATCCCTTCGGTGCGTCACTTTAATACTTACCCTGAGCAGTCTTGTGTTTGGAAGAAAACAAGCGCACATCACTCACCTTTACACTCATTTCTAACTTACACCAACATTTCAAGAGAGACTGCAGGTATATGTGAAGGAAATGATCTTTCCTTCATGGGGAATCACAGTCGTGTAGAAATTTTTAGAAGAAATTTTCACCACTTGACAGTTAATTGTTCATTTATTTTACACAGTCATGATTTAGGCTTTATAGCCATTCTCAAGTGGAGGTTGAAATGTTAAAATATACGTGACCTGTCTGTGACATGTCCTCGTCGAGAAACTAATAAACCAGTTTTCATATAACAATAAGACCGGAAATATGTTTTTTCGCCGGTGACATGTCACAGACAAGTCAGATATATTTCAATATGCACTTGAGAATGGCTATAAAGCCGAAATCATGATTGTTTAAAATAAATAGACAATTTACAGTTAAACGGCAGAAATATCTAAAAAAAGAAAGAGAAAAAAAACCACTTGTGGAGGAAGTCGACGCTCTTGAATAGCGGAAAAGAACGAGAAGACCTACACGAGGCAAATATGACTCGGACGTAACCTTGACATATGTCGGCACGGCAAGCTGTGAATTTTTGTGCGTACATTCTGGTAAACCCCGACTCAAAAAATAAGTTGTAACAGAACCGACAGGTTAAGCGCGATTTATGTTCCGGTAACCATTTAAGCTCCCTGTGACAGTGTCTGAATGTCCTGCTGTCCCGACTAGCCTTCGCAGTCTCGCCTAATACGAATGACTTCTAATAGGTTCCTAAATGTCAAGCGGAGGAGTAGGCAACTGGTTAGTTTCCAGTTCCTCCAACCTGATTGCAAAACATGGAATAAGCTAGTACGGTTGTCACAGTGCTGTATCTTAACATTTACGTTGTGCTCTGCAACAGCTCTGGACTCCTGACGTCACTTTTCTTTACCATGTCACATCAAGCTGAGATACGATACATGTCAGGTGTTGGCTCTTTATGACTGATGTAATAAAGTGACATGTTTTGAGAAATAGCGCAGTGAAGTTTCAATAAAAGCTCATCAATATTTCCAGTACATTCAATGTGATTTATTTATTCATAAGTCACTGCTTTCAAATATTTCTACAATAAGGACGTATTTTAAAAATAATAAATGTTACCCACAGTTTTGTTCTTAAAACTACGTCAATGGGTACTTAACAAGGCTTACTTGCAAAAGGGGTGCACTTAACATAGCTTAGCATTGACTTACCTTTATTAACTTGCTGGGTGAATTAGCGAAACATTAGTGTGAAATTTCTCAAAAAAAAAAAAAAATAAATAAATAAATTTAAAGAGGTCGAATTGTTTCAGTTTATGATACTAAGATAGACATTACCAGTTTTTGCAGTAATAAAGTATGAAATCCTCAAATATTGATCTATGATCAAGCACAATATAAAATTAATTTTAGTTTAATGACAAGTAAACAATGTTCAGGATGGTTCAAGACATTTCTTCCATCTCCTAAACCATGGGAAGGGACACAACTTGACATTGTTTACTTGCTCAAATAATTATTCAAATTTACGTGATTAGTAACAACTTTTGAGTACTTCCATTCATAAATATATTCAGGATCTATATCTGAGTCGGAATTATCCACATTATCATCGGATTTGTACAAAGCATCCCGGAAAAGCATTTTCCTGGCACGTACATCACACACCTTACTACTAAGGGCAACCATCTTGTTGGCTCTTACCACTGTTTATATGCATACATCCTGACAAAGTTGCCGTTAGTAAGAATCTGAAATTAGGGATACAACTTCCATTACTAGGTTTAATTCGGAAATATCAACTAATATGAATAAAGAATTCTGGAAACATCCCCCAGGCTGTGGCTAAGCCATGTCTCCGCAGTATCCTTTCTTTCAGGAGTGCTAGTTCTGCAAGGTTCGCAGGAGAGCTTCTGTAAAATTTGGAAGGTAGGAGACGAGATACTGGCAGAAGTAAAGCTGGGAGTACCGGGCGTGAGTCGCGCTTCGGTAGCTCAGATGGTGGAGCACTTGCCCGCGAAAGGCAAAGGTTCCGCGTTCGAGTCACGGTCGGGCACACAGTTTTAATCTACCAGGAAGTTTAATATGAATAAAGTATATCATGTACTAAGTCTCTTACCCCTGTTTACAGCTGAGGTCTTCATATAGTGAACTGTTAAATACCCCCGCATAGCTATTATCGTTATCGTTATACTACGAAAACAACGTGGAGAAAATGGAGCTCGAAATTGACCGAGAGTCAGACACCATTGCTGCGTCCGAACGATCGCGTGTAAAGACGCTATATTACACAAACGTGATACAGTATGCAGTAACCACGGCTGCTTGTACATCGTACATATAACACTCAAGGAACCAACGGAACGTGGCACAAATGACAACCTGATAGTCAATCTCCGCACTACCTGTTTCAGATTCCCCGTAATCAACCATCGACACTGGATGTCGCATAAAAGACGTGATGGGCATTATTTGTTTTGGAAGGATCCCGCTAACACTGCAAAAACAAAATTGCAAATATCTACCGAAACGGCAGAGAGAAAGCGCTAAGCGACTCTTGGGAGGGACACTCTGTGTATCTGCAAAGTGCGGAATGCTGTCACAATAGAGACCTGAGTGATTAGCAGATTTTCAGAAATGTTTATGATCGGACACAATCTCTCTTTCCTAGCGTTCGTAAACGGTTTGCTGTTATTTATGATTTACAAATTTATTGTATTTTAACATCGTGGGGGATTCACTTGCTGCCGACAAATCGTTACTTTACTTACCATAGAGAAGTCGTGTGCATTATTAGTTTGTTAATCACGTCAACTTTGTTCTGTGTAACATCATACTTAACTGTTTGTACAGAAAATGAGTTACACTTGACGTTCCACGCTGAGACTATTGCGCAAAAGTATTGGGCATTGTCAGAAGAGTGTTTCCTGTGGACACAGTTCTGCCGCGCTACGAATGAGGGGAGATCCAATAATTACGTGAGCTCAAAATCTCACCAAATCTCATTTAGAGAGGGGCCATGAAAATCTGACGTCAACTTTTTAATTCGGACGGTATACATTATTATAAATTCTAGTATATCGTTTTATGAAATTAATTTCTAGCATAGACACTAGTACAGTGCCGACCACTCTTTATGGCCTCTCTGAACTGAACTTAAAGCTTTACACGGCTGGACGCTCGGCATTGCCCGATTTGAAACAACTACCACACTAGTGTCACATTTCATTCGCGAGTTCCCTGCCGCGCCAATGGAATTCACTGTACGTGAATCAGCGGGTCAGTCGTGATATTCTGCAACGCACATAAAGCCGACGATACTGAGTTAAACATGAATTTTTATCAAAACTGTTCCGATGCGTATGTTAAGTGGTATGCCAACAAGTCGAAACACGCTTGCGAACAAAAAGTTAATCGTTTGTGGAAGGAAGCTACGCTGAAATTCATCGACAAGATTTCTCTCAGTAATCAGATAAATCGAGAGAGTGAAAAGTTACATGATTATACCATACAAAGGGAGGTACAAATAACGTTGCCTTTCATCCAAAAAGTAAGTAAAGTTTCGTTAATGTATATGCGAGGTATAGAATGTTAATAACTTTTGTTCTGTTTAAAAAGATTTAAGAACTTTCACATGCAAAATTCGGAGGCGTTGCTTTTCAGCAAGCCTCGTAATGTATTTACAGAAGGTCAGGTTTTGTGGTGATCCGTGAGAACGTTAATATTATTTCCGTGGCATCTTTTTGTCCGAATACTGTTCAGTGTTGGCATGTTTAAAAGAAAGTGTTTTTAACCATGTGTTAAAACAAGTTTAATATACTTCCTCAATAAAACATTTTTAATTAAAGTGTTTTAACTATTGTTTAAAACAAATAACAAATTTTCACTTTCGAATATTTTTAATCCGACTACGGGTAAACCTCGCGTTAGGGGGACGGGGGATCCCAGGCATCTCACCCGAACAGAAGTGGGTGACGCTGATCGGGAAGTACGAAAGATCCTGCACTTGCCATATACATCTTTCTGAAAGCTGAAAGAACATTTGTCGGAAAGTGATTTTTCTACGATGAGGACGTTCACAGACCGGTTTTCGAATCCGTTACCAAGAGCGGATTTCCATAGTCAAGGAACTGATTCTTAGAACGTTCCAAGCGTCATTTACAGAGGCTTCGTGAATTATACTGGAAAATATCGTCATGTACATGTGTCACATTGAAGTGTAGTTCAGCATTCAATGAACGTTACTTGGCCTACCATAATACTGTGAACTCCCCTCGTGTCTTCTAAGGCGTAGGTTGAGGACTAGCCCAGAATTTGCCAAAACGAGCGTGGAAAACCACCTAAACGACAATCAGTGTGGCCGGTGTACAAGACCGACGGTCGTCAATACACCGTGCGGATTCGATTGGGATGTGGCTCATCTCCGCGTCTTATAGACTGGCGCTTTGCGCTTTAAGTTATACGAGAATCTTATTTATTTATTTAACCTGATCTTATTAGGACCATCAGGTCCTCTCCTAGATCGGACCAGGATTTCACACATACAGTACCATCTTTGCATCGTAGTTCCCTAAGAAATAAAAATTTTAAAGTGGCTAGTAGTATTAAAATGATATAAGCATCTGAAGTAATAACGTAAGCAAGTAATACTGACTATGAGCTAATAAAGTTAGTGCTGCCAGTCCTTGTACTACCGCTACTGCTGCCACTCGTAGGGGTACTAGTGATAATAATCACAATAATAATGACTGTAATAACAATAATGATAGTAGAAGATATAGAAAGAATTTATAGGTGTGCAACATAGATGTTTTCTGATACAGCGAGTTAAGAGAAAAGGAAAGTTAAGGAGAATGCGCCAGCTAGGAATACCGCAAAAAGAAGAAGGTCTCGTTGGGAGGAAGGATGTAGAAAGGTAACGAGTGCGTAAGGGACTATAGTAATTCTTGCTGTTTCTTTAGTAGATATGTCATTAACTGCCTTCTGAACCTGAAGATGGTATTCAGTTCTCTAACACAATGCGGGAGTTTATTCCAGAGTCGTGTTCCTGTTACTAAGAAGGTCTTTGATAAAGTGGCTAAACGACGATGGAGTGGGACAGAAAGGATTTTGCTCTGGTGGGAACTGGTGTTCCTTCCACGATTTCAGAAAAGAGTGTTAAGATCGGGGAGAGATATGAGGGACAGTGTTTGCTGATCTGACAGTAGAGAAGTTGGAGCGTATGCAGATCTCTGCGGTTGTCTGCACGTAGCCAGAATTGTTACGCATATGATGGTGAAATATGATCAAAGAGTCTAATATCACAGATATAAGGAACACAGGATTCATAACCAGTTCCAGGCGCCGTGAGCTTTCCTGACAAAGACTTTCAGGTTTATTGGTTTGCACTTAGATACAACTGAAGGCCATCAGCGTGCATGTGGTATTTGCAGTACAGCAAAACTGATGACTCATAATTGACATACACTGAAAAGAGTATAGGACCTAATACCGAACCCTGCGGACGCCAGATGCTACCTGATTCCATTGTGACTTTATGGTGCCATACATGACCCGCTGCTGGCGAGAAGTCAGGTATGAGCGAAACCATTGCACTGCACTTGGGGAGAAATTTATGCCGCTAAGTTTGGAAAATAAAATGTCAACGTCAACAGTGTTAAAGGCTTTGCTAAAGCTAAAGAAGCACGTGATAGTCGCCTCTTGGGCGTCTATGACAAGCTCCAGGTCATCTCTTACCTTTATTAAGGCAGAAGTTGTGATCCGATGTTCACTGAAACCTGATTGGTATTCGTCTAGTAGGTTATTTGCAGTTAAATAGTTTGTTAGCTGGTCGTGGACTATACTTTCTAAGGCTTGAACGGTGCAGAAATAATTCAAATAGGTTAGTAATCAAAGGGTGCTGTAGCAACGCCCTTAAACAAATGCACTGCCAAAGAGATGAATTCTTTCGGTCGGCACCTGTACGTTCGAAATATCTCCATGATAATGTTGGTGAATAAACATTTTCGAGGATAATTCTTAATGTATGTTGCCTCAAAGCACACGGTATCGATTTTACCGGCTTTGATGGTTACTGCTGCTAGATTCCGAGGGCCATCAGCTTGTATAACATGTGATCAGACATATCCGGTTGTTCACAACATCCTACAATGTGCGTCACGTAAGTCTCTTTGTGCTTATGTAAGCGGATATTTCACGTTTCGTATTCGCTGTGCTATTACGTCGCGTTGGAGTTTCGTGTAATACGATTACGTAGCTTTTCGACTTCCAACTTTATTCTAATTCCCCGAAAGGTTCTTTTGTGTCTCCTGAAAAGGTTGTCCTAAGTGTTTACGTTGCATATTTAAACAAAGGTACAGTTAGAGAGCCGTTTGGCTTATTAACGCATAACAGGAAAGCTAGAGCACTTGCAAACAAAGAGTGGTTAAAAAGAGAGGTTAAGCACTACGTAGCACAGCGTACTCATATTCGGGAGGCGCGCTGTCCTTAACCCCCTTTCGACCACCCAGATGGCTGTCAGCAGATCTTGACTGTGGTTATATGGCACGCAGACCTCCAGTAACATCCATATCACATGGATAATTTAAGAGGGAAAGATGCCGATGCCGGCGTTAGGCGGGGAGAAATAGAAGAACGGTAGGAGTCCACGAAGCTCAACAGAATACATTGTCACAAATCAGCTAGAATATGCCTGGTTTCTAGAAATCAAGAGGGGAAAACTCTTGAAAATAACATCACCACATCACATGAAAAGACGTAAATAAAACACGATTCTTCTCAATCAGTTTACACTGGCGAACCAAACATTATCGCCACCCTCTTAATTGCCTGTTGGTCGACATTTGGTACGCAGAACAGCAGCGATTCCGCGCGTCACGGGTTCCTGGAGGTATGTCGCACCCGGAAGTCTACTTACAGGTCAAGCAAACCACGTAAATGAAGAGTGAGGCCGGCCGGGGTGGCCGAGCGGTTCTAGGCGCTACAGTCTGGAACCGCGCGACTGCTATTGTCGCAGGTTCGAATCCTGCCTCGGGCATGGATGTGTGTGATGTCCTTAGGTTAGTTAGGTTTAAGTAGTTCTAAGTTCTGGGGGTCTGATGACATCAGTAGTTAATTCCCATAGTGCTCAGAGCCATTTGAACCATTTTTTTTGAGGAGTCGATGATTTCTGGTCCAGGTGCACGATTAGCTTCCCATTTGTGTTCCGGCGAGTCCAGATGAGCGAATTTGGTGGCCATGACGTGAACTCACTTTCTCCTCAAACCACTGTAGCAGATTACTGTCTTATGACACGGACAGTTATCTTGCTGGAAGACGCCATTACAGTCGGGGAAGACATCAAGCACGAACGGATGCAGGTGGTCCGCAGAAATGTTAACGTCGTCCACAGTTGTCATGGTGTCTTCCATTACTACCACTGGTCCCATGAAAGCCTAGGTGAACGTTCCCCGTGAACATAACAAGGCTCCGACCGGCCTGCGTCCTTAGTGTTGTGCTTGTTTTGAGCAGCTATTCGCGAATACGGGCACGACAATCGACCTTGTGTAGCAGGAATGTGCGTCATCTGAAAAGGCAACGCATTCCTATTGATTTACGGTCTATTCACGATGATCCTGTATCTACTATAAACGTAACTGACGATATCGGAGGGTCTACAGGCGAAACCGTAGGGATCGTCAGCTGTCGAGTCACGTGTTCAACAGTATGTCCTGTTCGGTACGCTGCTAAGCACTCGTGCCTGCACCAATATTATACTGTGTCGTTAAATCTGCCACAGATCGACAGATCGACACCTACCTTGCTGTACATAGTGGGCATGCCTCTTGTCGGCTAGATCTGTGATGATTCTTAGTTGTCCAACGCCTTTTCGCCTACTCGAGGTTTCATCATCCCTCAACTATTTTCCATAGTTGCTCACGACAGTAGAAAGCAAAGAGGTTCACAGTTTCCGAGAAGCTGGATCCTATAGCGAAGGGCCATAATAATATATCCTTGAAGTCACTTAAGTCAGTGGATTTCCCCTTTTGCGGCCAGTGTCGACGTTGTTCGTCTTTGCTTCACTCGAATACTTATAGACGTATACTTAAATACGTGCTCGCAACACCACCAGGCAGCATTCAGAATCGCTGCTGGCAGTGGCCATAATGTTTTGGCCCATCAGTGTCTGCACGAATTTCGATTCTCCACGGGCAGCCCAACAGAGGCACATATAAGTAACAGATATCGGCGATTTTTCATACACGTGTACTTAAATAATCACGAACACGCTCGTGTGCTCCATCCAGACTTCCTTAATACAAATCTGGTTCCAGGGAGTATCATTTCTGCATTAAAAAGGAAAGATAAACAATTTTAAACTGACGATGCTGATTTCTTGGGTAGCTTATTAAATCTTAAGGATAAACAAGTGATCAAATGGAAACACAGCATGAGGCATACCGAAGTTGTCTCGCATACACAGCTAATCTATCTACTGTCGTACAGAAATTTTCATTTCCACATTTCTCCTTCCTATTAACCTAATAGAATGTCAGTGATATGCGAAAAGTTGATAAGAATATACTAGGTATGAGTGGCTAAAGTGGACAAGGGCCAGCCCAGACAATGACACGTTTTATCTTGGGTGTGTAGCACGATGCGGAGAGTGGAAAATCTCTGTTTAAAACCTGGTTTTTAGAACAGGTTTTGTTCTCCAGTGTTGCAATCCCACTACTGGTGACAAACAAGGATGGCAGAAGATAGCTCGATATGCGGTATACACATCAAAGATAATTTAATCAGTGAATTAAAACCAAATAAACTATCCTAAATAAAGGATATCTCTCTAACGGAGCTCAACTAGATACAATTCAATGGCAGCCGTGAAATTTATCTGCATCTGCACCTATATTTCGCAACCCACCTTACGATGTGTGGCTGAGGATATTTATGATACAATCGTCTTTTACCCTTTCCCCTGTTTCCTTCGCAACTGGTGCACGGAAAGAATTTCTCTCATATTCTCGTTGTGGTATTTCACCATTTTTCTTTGGAAGGAAGTAATACTTTGCCCCACATTTCTTGCAACCTACGCTGTCGAAGTTCAACAGTACACCCCTCCGTGATGTGCAACACGTCTCTTGTAGTGTCTGCTACAAGAGTTTGTTGAGTACCTCCGTAACGTTGTCACACCGACTAAACGAATCAGCAACGAGAAACGTCGCGCTTTGTCTGACATTTCCAATGTTTTCTATTAATCCAACTTGTTGAGGGACCCAGGATGATGAGCAGTACTCGACAATAGGTCGAACCTTATAACCCACTTCTCTTCCTTAACATTATTTAATGAACCTCAATCTGGCATTCGCTTTTCCTAGAATTTGTCTTATACGGTCGTTCCACATTAGGTCGCTCTGTATGGTTACTCCTAGGGACTCATATTTCTTGTACTGTACTGCAGTGCCTGTGTTGTTCCAATGTACTTTACATCTAAAGGACATTGCAAAATATATTAAAACAACACACCCACTGCAGTACAGCATTTCATGCCTAATGCTTGGGCTTCGACGTTAATCATACATCTCTTCCAGAACGGGACTCACAGTACCTGTGCGAGCGTAGGATGTAGACAAAAGGGGTGACATATCGATGATTTTTTCTCTCCAGGGAGCGTGCTCCGGCGGCCGAGGCTGTCAAGGGGACCGTTCGCGTCAAACTGAAGATTCGGGTTTGAATCCCAGCCCGGTGGCACATATTACGTGAGCACACAGGCCTCCCATTTCATGATATTGACCATGATCATCATTGTTGTTGTGGTCTTCAGTCCAGAGACTAGTCTGATGCAGCTCCCTATGCTACTCTCTACTGTGCAAGCTTCTTCATCCTCGAGTAAGTACTGCAACCTACATTCTTCTGAATCTGATTAGTGCATTACACCTTGTGAAAGTGTTAAGTTGTGATGTGCTTGCTACTGTGTTCTGTGTGCCAGGCAACGAAATTACCAACAATAAAATGGAAGTAGATGCACTAGGAAAATGATCTAATCATGCTCATTACATTATTTACACACTAGAACGTATTTATCTTCCTGAACAAGCATCTTTTCGACACATAACCTCACTGGCATACACAGCAAAGGAAACTAACCTCACTTCAGATTAACTACAATGTAAAATTTACTGTAAATGCACTTGATGATGGCAGCATGCTGCCGAAATGCGCCTTGCTAATCTAGTAACAGATGACTCTTGTAGTATGTATTATTTCATAAAAATATTCCTTTCTGGTCAGAAGGTAGCACAGTGTCTCTTCTAGAACTGCAAAAATCTGTTGGGGAAAAAAATACTGTTTGGAGTCTATAAATATGACATGAATGAAACGAACGTTGTTCTGTTCCGCCTAATACTGAGTCGGTGTAGGGGCACTTGTACTGAAGCGTAAATGCTTAAATATCGAAAAACTCATTGCCAGAAAGTTAAATATCGTGTTGCAAGAGCACTCTTTCGGTTACCCTTAAAATCAATCGCCTTTATAAGGATTTTGGTTCAGGAATCATTGCTCTTGTTCAATTCCCAGTACTCTGCACTTTTTTGGCGATGCGTCCATGCGTATATACTACATACATATATACACACATGCATATATACCGCACCAAAGCCACTGAGTCACTTCTATTTACATCAGCATTACGACGCCAGAAATTCGCTACACAACTAACGTTTTCACATATTTTTCCATCAGGACAGCATTTAACTTCATTGTATTGTAGTGTTTCTCTTACAGTTAGTTTTAGTGCCAAAAACTTAACCATAATAGCTTAAGGATGAAAATTTTGGATCTCCAATGAATGCAGACAATTTGAGCAAAAATCTACATTAGCGGTCAATCAACAAAATAAATGGTACGGATGAGTTACCTAGGATATGGAATTAGCTACCCTTTCAGTACATTTAATTCCAGCACGCTAATGACATTCATTTACATACAAATTGCAACATTGATTGTCATTTATCCGCTTACATTGGAACCTTCTGTAGTAACTAGAATTTCGATTAAATTAAATATTTATAAACTCTTGGTTTTTATTTGTGAAACTGTTTTTCTTGCTTGCTGCTGAGGGAGCAAAGAGCATTACAGTATACCTACGTGATTCATTCAAATGTGTCTGTGCTTGAAGCAATATTATGAATAATAAAGGTAGCTTTTCCCCAAACATTCTGTAACGCTGCATCTGGACTAGTAAGAATACCACGAAAGATCTTGACACGAATTACGGTTGTCTATCGCCGAGAAGCGTTCGAGAATGAAACAACAGCTCAGCATGTGTCATTTGTACCATCAGGTATTCCCCTTGGGTTCTTTAGCAATTGTTATTCTTCGGCTCCACTTAATCTAATTACTATGGGGCACACTAGAATATTAACTTGATTCCGTGAGTGCTCTAATATCCAACATTTAAGGTAATGAGAACTTTGATTTCGTAAAAAATATTTGCTTAGTACCACTGCCTATATTTCTGTGCTGCATGATGATTGAACATGTTTTCAAGATATACAGGTTAAACAACTACTCTCCACTGAACCTAATTACAACCATTCCTCATTTTTATTCGTATTACTTGCTGTTGCTCCCTGCTGGCTGTAATTATCTAGCTGGAACTGAATTAAATTACAAGGGATCATCAGCTCGTTTACTAGAGAAGGAATTCGTTGGTCACATTTTTTAGCAATTCAGAGCTCACATTAATTTAACTGCGCTAGAGAGAATTAAATAAGAAGAGGTGCGTCTGTAGCATGTCCCTCCATAGCGACCACACCAGGAACGCTACCTGAAGAGAACAAAAGAGCTACGCGTAAGAAATAATTTACGCACGCGGAATTTTCAGCGAGTTGCGGTATTTTATTTATTTAAACGTATGGCTAGGGCCTCCCATCGAGCAGACCGTTCGCCGGGTGCCAGTCTTTCAATTTGACGCCACTTCGGCGACCTGCAGTCGATGAGGATGGTAGGATGATGATGAGGACAGCACAACACCCAGTTCCTGGGCGGAGAAAATTCCCCGCCCCGCCAGGAATCGAACCCGGGCCCAGAGGATTGGCAATCCGTCACGCTCACCATTCAGCTACCGGGGGCAGACAGTTGCGGTATTAAGAAGTATGCATTCTAGTTGCTCCTACTGGCTGTACGACACTTGACTCACTCTGGACTGGGACGAGATCTTGATCATTGTCATTTCCTGAAATGAAGGAAAAAATCAATAACCCATCAATCATCCATTTGTCTGCCCATCGCAACTTCATTTCCATTTCAAATTATATCTTCCACTCTAGTCTCGTCTCCTATCCAGTTGCTTCTTTAATTGTCTTTCCTGCCGGCCGCGGTGGTCTAGCGGTTCAGGCGCTCAGTCCGGAACCGGGCGACTACTATGGTCGCAGTTTCGAATCCTGCCTCGGGCGTGGATGTGTGTGATGTTCTTAGGTTAGTTAGGTTTAAGTAGTTCTAAGTTCTAGGGGACTGATGACCACAGATGTTAAGCCCCATAGTGCTCAGAGCCACTTGAATTGTCTTTCCTAGTTATTCCCGACATGAATTTCTGTATTACTTGCCGAGAAACTCTTAGTTAAATAGTTGTCGCATTAATAGGCCGTATCTCACTGCCTTAAATCAAAACTGGTAAGCCACACTGCTTATAAAGTGACGGTTCGGACGAAAAGTTCTATTTGGTTCACCCAAGCATTCCAGGATGCCGTTACTTTGTATCTGTACGTAATTTTTCAGACCTATTTCCCGCTTTTCCTATTAAGTTCTTGCATTCTTCGTCCAAGATTACTTCACTTGAGGTAAACATTGCGGCGCCATGGATAAAACAAGGCATGTTCTATTAACAAGCGTTTCTTTATCGTTTTCCCAGTTTATTTTTAGTAGTCCTGTAGGGCTCCTGAGAATTGCTTGGCTGCTAATGAATCTCCCCGCCTTACTTCTCAGTTCTTGATTTCTTGGTGAAGTCTAATGGTAGCCATAGCATTGATGTATTGATGTAAACAGTCCTCAGTGCGCTAACACTTCTTGCACCTTGGAACTGCAGCCTGTAAAATGGTTGGGATGACGTCATATTCCGATTATGGCTTTTTGGTAATCATCTAGGCCTTTTACAGTGTTAAAGTTCCGCTTACAGATGTGAAAACGTACGCTACAAATAATAAAATGCAACACTACCCATAGAAAACAAAGATATTTCATAGGAAGTAGCTGATTAAACGCGCGATACTAGTGGGTAGACAGAATTTGGAGGCAAGAGTAAAAGGGGGAGAGGCATATCAGAAAAAGAATTTGAAGATAGCGGAGAATTCACTATTGAGTATTGTGAGGCGTTACGAAGGTAGACTCTAAGAAGAAAACAAAAACAAAAAAATGGTGAGTCACAACAAAGGAGTTATGCAAATCAGTCACAATTGTAAACTTTCGTGGCTGATGGATGGATGTGCGACGCTGCAGCGCAATTTCACAGCGCAGATGGCAAGCATCGTAAACACGGGACATGTCGATACTAGGGCATAAAGTCTTCGTGAATTTCATTGTGTAAACTTAGTCGGACAGTAACTATGCCTCGCAGACAGGCGAGTGAATAATATACTTACAAGACACCGTCGAATCGCTCGAAATTTGAGTAGGAGCATTGCCACTTTTCGACTAAGTTGGCAGGATCAGACAAGCCATGGCTGAACACAGTTACGAAGGAAGCAGTCGACCTAGAGATACGACAGAAGGTGGGGACCGAGCAGTCCTCGGAGGGGCACCCAGAGCTCCGGATTCGACGTTATCATCGATTCAACGTGCAATTAGTGTTTCAGCAATCACAGGGACCATTAGTAGGCGAATCACAGGAAAGGGGCTGAGCACACGGCGCTCCTTGTGCCGACTGCTGTTGACCAACGGGCATGTTTCCAGTGGTGTCGCGTACATTCGGCCTGGAATCTCATTGAATGCGGTAGAATTGTCTTCAGTGATGAGTAACAGGCAGTAGTAGCCGACCGAAACAGACGCAGCAACAGGGAAGTAACTGCTTTTGTGACATTTACGAGTTGCTAACCAGGAACGAATTCTATTATATCATCTGTGTGCTTTAATAGTTTAGTTTCTTGAGTTTCTGCGTGCAAAATTAAAATCTAATAGCCACAGTTCTCGCGTTTTTGTTTTCGTCGGAAAGTAAACCGATATTGTGACATATTACAAGTTCCTAATCAGGGGCCAATTATTTAGTGCCAACTGAGTGCTTCGGTAGTTAGGTTTTTGAATAACTGCGTATTATTAGACACAGTTCCTGCGTTTTTGTCAGGGTCTACAGTAGAGTTGCGCAGCACGTGCCGATAGTCCGTTTATCTGCATAATTTCGTTTTCCACGGTCTTTAGTATGGACAAGGACTGCGATTTTTGTGTGTGGATGCGAGCCGAGTTGGTGACACTTCGCTCTGCTTCAGGCTGTGATGGCTTCGGTTACACAGCTTGAGGCTGCAGTGGATGGGCACCACTGTTGTGGGCTGGCCGTGGGGATCCAGCGGACGTCCAGCACTTCCGAGTCCTTTGACCGGTCCTCACCGGTGGCCAACCCAGTTACTGCTCGCACTGAGGTTGACTCCTCACCTGTGATCGAGTGGGAGGTCGCCCCAGGGCGAAGCAGGCGGTGAAAGACTTCCCAGGCGGCCGCACGTAAGGCCTCCCCGGTTGTCTGACAAACAGGTTCCAGGTGCTGTCTGTGGCTGACACTGTCGCTGAGCCACATGCTGTCACCTGTACCGTTTCAGAGGAAACCACTCAGCCTGCAAGATCCGGGCAATCACACAGGGGGGATTATTGATAGTTGGGAGCTCCAACGTTAGACGCGTTATGGGGCACCTTAGGGACTTGGCTGACAAGAAGGGAAAGAAAACTAGTGTGCACTCCGTGTGCATACCGGGTGGAGTCTTAAGATGTGGAAAGGGTCCTCCAGGATGCCATGAAGAGCACAGGGTGCAGCTAACTGCAGATGGTTGCTCACGTCGGTACCAATGATGTGTGTCACTTTGGATCAGAAGAGATTCTCTCTGGTTTCGAGCGGCTAACAGAAGTGGTAAAGGCTGTCAGTCTTGCTTGCAAGATGAAAGCAGAGCTGACCATTTGTAGCATAGTCGACAGGACTGATTGCGGACCTCTGGTACAGAGCCGAGTGCATGGTCTGAATCAGAGGCTTAAGCAGGCCGAACACAGGAAGAACGTAGATACAGGAACCATTGGTATAAGAATTGTTAATTGCCGTAGCTGTGTTGGGAAAGTACCAGAGCTCCAAGCGCTAATAGAAAGCACTGATGCTCAAATCGTTATAGGCACTGAAAGCTGGCTAAAGTCGGATATAAGATCAGCCAAAATTTTTGCGAAGAACCTAACGGTGTTCCGAAAGGATAGGCTAAACACGGTTGGCGGTGGCGTGTTTGTTGCTGTCAGAAGTAGTTTAACTTGTCGCGAAATTGAAGTAGATACTTCTTGTGAGTTAGTATGGGGAGAGGGCATTGTTGGCAACCGGAATAAAATAATAATTGGATCCTTTTACCGACCCCCCAATTCAGATGATACAGTTGCTGAAAGATCCGAAGAAAACTTGAGTTTGATTTCAAACACATACCCGACTCATACGGTAATAGTTGGTGGTGACTTTAATTTACCCTCGATATGTTGGCGAAAATACATGTTAAATTCCGGAGGTACGTATAAAATATCATCCGAAATTGTGCTAAACGCATTCTCTGAAAATTATTTCGAGCAGTTACTTCATGAGCCCACGCGAATAGTAAACGGTTATGAAAACACACTTGACCTCTTAGCAGCAAATAATCCTGAGTTAATAACGAGGATAGAAACCGATACAGGGATTAGTAAACACAGGGTTGTCGTAGCGAGACTGAATATTGTAATCTTCAAATCCTCCAAAAATAAGCGAAAAATATACCTGTTCAAAAAAGCAGATAAAAATTCACTTGACGCCTTCCTGAGAGACAATCTCCTCTCATTCCAAATTAATAATATAAGTGTAGACCAGATGTGGTTTGAATTCAAAGAAATAGTATCGGCAGCAATTGAGAGGTTGATACCAAATAAATTAACAAACTACCGAGCTGATCCTTCTTGGTACACAAAACGGGTTAGAACACTGTTGCAGAAATAACATGCCAAATTTAAACAGACACAAAATCCCCAAGATTGGCGATATTTTACAGAAGCTCGAAATTTAGCGCGGACTTCAAGGCGAAATGCATATGACAGTTTCCACAACGAAACTTTGTCTCGAAACCTGGCAGAAAATCCAAAGAGATTCTGGTTGTATGTGAAGTATGTTAGCGGCAAGAAACAATCAATGCCTTTTGTGCGCGATAGCAATGCAGAGATCCGCTGAATTACAGGCCCATATCGTTAACATCGATATGCAGCAAGATTTTGGAACATTTATTGTGTTCAAGCATTATGAATTATCTCGAAGAAAACTGTGTGTTGACACACAGTCAACATGGGTTTAGAAAACATCGTTCCTGTGAAACACAACTAGCTCTTTATTCATATGAAGTGTTGAGTGCTATTGACAAGGGATTTCAGATCGATACCGTATTGGCCGGTTGCGGTGGCCGAGCCAGAACACCGACATCATGTGACTGACCATTCGTCATCTTTACTTCGCTGTGCCGAGCGGTTCTAGGCGCTTCAGTCCGGAACCGCGCGACTGCTACGGTCGCAGGTTCGAATTCTGCTTCGGTCATGGATGTACGTGATGTCCTTAGGTTAGTTAGGTTTAAGTAGTTCTAAGTTCTAGGGCACTGATGGTAGCAGATGTTAAGTCCCATAGTGCTCAGAGCCATTTGAACCATTTTTGACTCCGTATTTCTGGAAGGCTTTTGACACTGTACCACACAAGCGGCTTGTAGTGAAATTGCGTGCTTATGGAATATCGTCTCAGTTATGTGACTGGATTTGTGATTTCCTGTCAGGGAGGCCATTGTCCGTAGTAACTGACGGAAAGTCATCCAGTAAAACAGAAGTGATTTCTGGCGTTCTCCAAGGTAGTGTTATATGCCCTTTGCTGTTCCTTATCTATATAAACGATTTGGGAGACAATCTGACCAGCCGTCTTCGGTTGTTTGCAGATTTCGCTGTCGTTTATCGACTAATAAAGTCATCAGAAGATCAAAATAAATTGCAAAACGATTTATAAAAGATATCTGAATGGTACGAAAGTTGGCAGTTGACCCTAAATAACGAAAAGTGTGAGGTTATGCACATGAGTGCTAAAAGGAATTCATTAAACTTCGGTTACACGATAAATTAGTCTAATCTAAAAGCCGTAAATTCAACTAAATACCTAGGTATTACAATTACGAACAACTTAAATGGGAAGGAACACATATAAAATGTTGTGGATAAGGCTAACCAAAGACTGCGTTTTATTGGCAGGACACTTGGAAAATGTAAGAGACCTACTAAGGAGGCTGCCTAAACTACGCTTGTCCGTCCTGTTTTAGAATACTGCTGCGCTGTGTGGGATCCTTACCAGATAGGACTGACGGAGTACATCGCAAAAGTTCATAGAAGGGCATCACGTTTTGTATTATCACGAAATATTGGAGAGAGTGTCACAGAAATGGTACAGGATCTGGGCTGGACATCGTTAAATGAAAGACATTTTTCGTTGCGACGGAATCTTCTCACGAAATTCCAAACACCAACTTTCTCCTCCGAATGCGAAAATGTTTTGTTGACACCGACCCACATAGGGAGAAACGATCAGCACGATAAAATAAGGGAAATCAGAGCTCGTACGGAAAGATATAGGTGTTCGTTCTTTCCGCTGTATACGAGATTGGAATAATAGAGAAGTGTGAAGGTGGTTCGATGAACCCTCTGCCAGGCACTTAAATGTTATTTGCAGAGTATCTATGTAGATGTAGATATCGCTTCGAACTGAGCCCCGATGACCAATGAAGGCGTGTCTGGAGACGCAATGGACAGCGGTGGGATAGCAACTGACTCCAGTCCGCCGTACGACTTGACATCCGGGAGTGATGGTCTGGAGTACCATTTCATTTCCTATAAGGACCCCTTTGGCTTTTCTTCCGCGGCACTATTGCAGCACAGTGGTTCGTCGACGCCCCTTTATGCTACCGTTCGTGGCAGACCATCCTCGGGTTACACTTCACGAGGTAATGACCACCCGCAAGCGACGAGCGTTTCTACTGCTTGTCCTCGTGCTTGGCAGTACATATCTTGGCGAGAAATTTCGCTAGATTTCTTCCCAGTTGAGAATGTTTGGAGCATTATGGGCAGGGCCATCCAGCCGGCTCGGGATTTTGACGATCTAACGCACCACTTGGACATAGTTTGGCACAATATCCCTCAGGATGATATCCGTCAACTCTATCAGTCAATGTCAAGCCGAATAAATGCCTTCATAAGGGATAGAGTTGGACCAAGGTGATATTATCTTGCTCAATTTGTGTAGATCTTTTTCTCGAATAAATTATCCAGTTTTTCTGAAATTGTAATTGTCTGTACACGTAAATTACTTCTGCCATTTTCCATCGATCCCATTCCTTCATGGTGCGTCTTAGAGTGTACATTTCCACGAGGTATGTTCGACTCTATGTGATATGCCGTACTTTAACTGCATTAAGAAGACAGGTAACCTATTTTTAAATTTGAAAGTCTGCCAGATGTTGACGTTATCGTCTAAACTACTTGCAGGAGAATAGGATTTTAGAATCTTTGTGATGATTTTACTTTAAAATGCTTTAATAAAAGCTGTTTTGAGCACAACTGAAAGATTTTAATTCCGGTAGCGCAATATGAGACGAAAGGGAAAGTATAAAGAAAAACTACTGTAGCTATCAGGTTGGGAAAGCAGTGCCACGGTTATGTAACAGCCATCGCGAGGAACGCGCGCAGTTTCTCCTGTTAGGGTGCGTTAGTCATTGGGTGCGTCCAGCGTGACGTCATACCTGGTGGGCTCGTCCAGGAAGAAGACTGGTGGGTTGCTGACTAGCTCCAGCGCCACGCACAGCCGCTTCCGCTGGCCACCCGACAGCCGCTCCGTCCTGGTGTTGCGGTGTTCCCACAGTCCCAGCGTCTCCAGGATCTCCTCCGTCTGCACAACAAAGGAGGAAGCGTCCGCGTGATTACTGTCCAGCTTAATTCTGCTGCGCGATAGCCGTATACAAAACAGAGCAGCGAAACAGCCAGCAAACAAATGAAGCTCAGTGAGCGCCTATTTGGATAATATTGTGTTGCAGATATCATTATCCTGATGATGACTGTCTGAAATAGAGACCGAAACGGTGAGATATGAAGTGATTTAATAAGTAATAAACGTAGTTATTAATTTACCTACGAAAGTACCTCAACAGAAATGGCTCTGAGCTCTACGGGACTTAACATCTGAGGTCATCAGTCCCCTAGAACTTATAACTACTTAAACCTAACCAACACAAGGACAGCACACACATACATGCCCCAGGCAGGATTCGAACCTGCGACCGTATCAGTCTCGCGGTTCCGGACTGAAGCGCCTAGAACCTCTCGGCCACCGCGGCCGACCGAACCGCAACAGACAAACACATAGTCACCCAAGGAAACATCATAGTAATACCACATCTAACACACACACTCATGACAGTTCCACTTATTTTTGTTATACACTGCGACAGCAGCACTCAAAGAGGACAGAAAGCTTTGGGTCTGAATACGATATCGGATGAGTGCCAGTAGTATAATTGATAATAGGGAGCGTGTGTCTTGCTATGAAAATCGACGCTAACTAAAAGAAACGATGCTATATTTGTCTTTCTTTAGATCCTTAAGTAACTTGGGAGATATGAAACGGTGCATTATAGGACAGATTATTTAAGATTCTTCTCTAACGTACAGATATTTACTGAACAGTGCAGTTTTCTTTTAAGAACAAAAAATGGCTAATAATCAGCAGACGGCCTGACCTTTTGGAGAAAGACGCCGTAAGTCTGCTCAATAACGTGAAGTTTTCGTCAGTACACTTCGCCAATCTGTAAAAGTGGAACGTAGGAACGTGGAATGCAATATCTACATTATTTAACGTACCAGACCGGTCACAGAAAGTGATTCTGTATTCAAACTTATTCCGGAATGCAATACCTACATTATTTAACGTACAAAATAAGCCACCAAGCTGAAGGTAAAACCACACTGACGCGATAATAAAGCGTCAAAGCAATAATTTTTTTTTTCTCAACAGAGCAGAAAACAATTCCACAATGGACATGTGTACTACAAACGGCAAGAATCTTAAACATCTTCGATTCCGAAGTAAAATTAATTACATTTCTAAAAATATTCGTGAAGTAGAAAGTCGAGAGAAGGGTAAGAATTTATCTTTTTTTATCCTGCTTTCAGCGGAGTAAGCTTCAATGACACGCATATCCGAAAGTTTTTCAATATGAATAAGTTGTAGCTTACTTCACTAAATCAGTGAGATTCGTCTCGCTTTATATTTACTTCAGTATCATTTTTTCTAGTGCTTGGAACGCAAAAATTTAACAGCTATTTCGATAATTATGTAGAAAAATAATTAGAAACTGGCATTAATGTTACTGCTGGCTTTTTCGCCACTAGGGGCTCCAGTGTTGTTCCATATGTCACATGGTAATAATTTTCACAGCAGTAAGTGTTGCGACTGTATATGACAGACAGTGGTAACCTTGTAACACAGTCTGTAGCCTTGATAATAGCTTCAATTCGACGAGGAAGAGAGTCCACAACATGCCACATCCAGAGGAAGCCATTCATTTATGATGAATACTATGGAAAATTAAATTTACTGGGATGTTGTTCATTACGTTTCACCCACTGTTTCTGAAAGCCCACTACGTTTCCTATGGACATATCATTGGATGATTTAGCGGGAAAGTCAAGGTGCGACAAGGTGCCTGAGCGTTCGTCGCACCAGGAGCGCAAGTGTGCAACTCTGTCAGTACGAAAGAAACATCCAGTTTCGCGTTCACTGTAATCTGAATGAGTAGGTCCAAGTCATGGTACGAAAAAACTCCAAAACATAACACAACGACCTCCAGCCTAAACTACACCCTCCACATACTGCGGATTAAATGCTTCGTTCGCCCTCTGGTGTCGATATCTTGTATCATCTGGAAAAGAAGCAATATAGCGACTCGTCGGCCCACACTATATGCCTCCGATCACCTGCTGCCCAGTTTCCGTTCTGGCGGGTCCATTAAAGATGTGCAGCTTCATTTTTGCAGCTTCGAGGTATGGTCTTTTTGGCGGTAGTAGAACACAAGTGTCAATTGCAGGAGGTTCCTTTTACAATGATCTGTCGGGAATTGGTAGATGTGGACCTGCCTTCGCTGACGGCAACGATTCTTGTGGGTTTTGAAGCGGATTGTCACTGACAATGTGTGATACACCAACAAAACGTGCAACTTCATTCGTGGTGCTGTCATGTGCGTGTGCAAACACAGTTGCTCTTTTCTGCCATTGTGTCACGTCTCCGTGTCGACCCATATAAACGAGTGGTACAGAATCATACACACACACACACACACACACACACACACACACACACACACACACACACGACTTTTTCATTGCTGTGCCATTGCAATGCCTTACGTCAGGGGTTCAGAATGACGAGACTACCTGGTACCCGTTCTACAGTGTAAACAATTGTCCAAACCGATCAGTATGGTCTCTTATGGTTTTCGGTGACATTTATTCTTCAGTGTCTTAGTGACCAACGTCTAGAGAGAGATGGCGCTGTCGTGAAAGTAATCAGATGACATTCTAAGCCGGGAAACCGACGGACGTTCAGCCGCCTTTTGGCAACTTTCACCTACGAAATGAGAACATTATGTCTTATGCGTCGGTTAATTACAGGTGACCATGCCCGCTGCACGTTATACTTTAAATAAACACGCTCAGTGCGAATATCTCGTCTTGGCTGTAGTATACAAAGTACACTCATGCTCATAAATTAAAGGTAATGCTGATACATGGTGAAACAACGCTTAGGTGCGCGGTTTGCGGGTTTAAATCACCTCGGGGTATGACCATGAGGTGCATTTGACCTGTAGTCGTCGCACGGTGGCGCTGGCAGCAGTCCACATACGCAGAGGTGTGTTGGTGCATGTCAGAGTACGCTGCAGCGAGTAAGTGTGCATAAGTTTTCAGACGTGCTAATGGTGTGTTGAAAATGGTTCAAAGAACACATACTGATGACGTTATAAGAGGTAGAATACTAGGGCGACTAGAGGATTGTCAAACGCAGAAGGTCGTGTGCCATAAAGTGTGATCTCAAGATTGTGACCACGATTCCAGCAGACAGGAAACCTGTCCAGGCGCTACAGTACGGGACGTCCACAGTGTACAACACCACAAGAAGACCGATAACTCACCATCAGTGCCCGCAGACGGCCACGGAGTACTGCAGGTAGCCTTGCTTGGAACCTTACCGCAGCCACTGGAACAGTTGTCTCCAGACACACACTCTACAGACGACTGAAGAGACAGGTTCATTAGCCTGGAGACCTGCCAGGTGCATTCCACTGACCCCTAGTCACAGGAGAGCCCGTAAAGCCTGGTGTCAAGAACACAGTACATGGTCACTCGAACAGTGGTCCCAGGTTATGTTCACGGACGAGTCCAGGTATAGTCTGAACAGTGATTCTCCCCGGGTTTTCATCTGGCGTGAACCAGGAACCAGATACCAACCCCTTAATGTCCTTTAAAGGAACCTGTATTGGGGTCGTGGTTTGATGGTGTGAGGTGGGATTATGATTTTTGCACTTACACCCCTGCATGTCTTTGACAGAGGAACTGTAACAGATCAGGTGTATCGGGACGTCATTTTGCACCAGTATGTCCGCCTTTTCAGGGGTGCAGTGGGTTCCACCTTCCTCCTGATGGATGATAACGCATGGCCCCACCGAGCTGCCATCGTGGCAGAGTACCTTGAAACAGAAGATATCAGGCGAATGGAGTGGCGTGCCTGTTCTCCAGACCTAAACCCCATCAAGCACGTTTGGGATGCTCTCGGTCGACATATCGCTGCACGTCTTCAAACCCCTAGGACACTTCAGGAGCTCCGACAGGCACTTGTGCAAGAATGGGAGGCTATATCCCAGCAACTGCTCGACCACCTGATCCAGAGTATGCCAACCCGTTGTGCGGCCTGTCTACATGTACATGGTGGTCATATCCCATACTGATGTCGGGGTAAGTGCACATGAAATAGTGGTGTTTTGTAGCACATGTGTTTCGGGGCGGTTTTCTCAACTTATCACCAATACCGTGGACTTACAGATCTGTGTCGTGTGTGTTCCATATGTGTCTACGCTATTAGCGCCAGTTTTATATATTGTCACGTTGTGTGGCACCACATTCTGCAATTATCCTTAATTTGTGAGCAAAGGTGTATTACACACATATGAAAATGTGTGACCGACTGGGACTCAGATCTGGATTTTCCGCTTTACGAGAACGGTAGCCTTAAGGGCTTCGGTTATCCGTGGACGCCTCCTGAGCTGACCCATGCCTCCATATGTCACAATGTCTGCATCCTTGTGCCACAGTCATTTTTGACTCGATGCTCGCAACATTACTGTGGATTCCAGCACCAGCGAAAGAGTGAGAGCGAGGCTAAAAGGAATCGTGGCCAAATGATGTTACCGTCTTTTGTTCACCTTGGCGAGTAGTATTTACTTGCTTGTCTGAAAGAACAGACATGCCGCGCGGGATTAGCCGAGCGGTCGTGGGGGCTACAGTCATGGACTGTGCGGCCGGTCCCGGCGGAGGTTCGAGTCCTCCCTCGGACATGGGTTTGTGTGTTTGTCCTTAGGATGATTTAGCTTAAGTAGTGTGTAAGCTTAGGGACTGATGACCTTAGCAGTTAAGTCCCATAAGATTTCACACACATTTGAACATTTGAACAGACATGTAAGTAAGTATTACATACCAAGGCGTGCAAAAGACGGTAACATCATTTGGTCACGATTCCTCGTAGCCTCTTGTCTCTAGTGCGAGAATCCAAAGTAATGCTGCTAGCATCGCCATGAAAGAAGGGACTGTGGTACGAGGATGTACCGTAGGCAGTGTGACATGTGCAAGTATGGGTCGGTCCGGGAAGCATACACGGATAGTCGAAGCGATTAAGGTGGGAAACCGCGGTTTGAGTCCCCGATCTGGCAAAAATTTCATACGTAACTAATGGTATAATAGAGCCTATGCAAAGATATTCGTACTCAGCTACATTACTCAAAACCAATTTCCTACGTCAGTCACGTCTGTTCTTCCAGACATGCAAATATTGACTTTCATGTTGTTGTTATATTGGTGATAATGAATAGGAAAAAGACATAGTGAGAAATTCAGTGCCAGGACATATCGATTCCTCTCGAATGGCACAAAGGGATTACCGATTTTAATGACCCATCTGACGGATGGATCACCATCGGCAGTGTCACATGCTGTCACTGCGGACAGGTTTAACCCAAGAGATTGAATCGAAGTATGACGATCAGGAAATGTATACTACAACGTCACATCTCCTTTCCAGACAATGTCGGTGAAAATTTCTTTCTTTTGGAGTATCACTGAAAAAGTAATTTCATTGACGACCTCGACTAAGGGGGTGCTTACGACACAATGGTAAGATATTGGAGTCATATTTCGGAGGGAGGACTTGGGTTCAAATTTCCGCGCAGCCATTCCAGACCTTAAACCCTATTTTCCTTCCTTCTCTAGTACTCGCGCCTGGTAAGCTTCAGAGTTCTATGAAATAAAGAGTATTTGCCCATCTGTCGAGCGCTCTGAATAACGGCAGCTTGATGTTGTTCCAAAGAAACCTACTGTCTCCGCGCAACTTCGATACAAGTTGAAGTTTGGTGGAGTTAGATCAGAGCTGTATGCAGAATCAGGTAAAATTTCTCATGGCTATTTGTGCAGCTTTTTGATTACTAAATTTCCTTTACATGGGCGGCCGCTGTCGTGGAGAATGATTGGCTCAGCTTCGAGGATCTGTCATATTTTTCGCATTTGTTGCAGTCATTTCTTCCCTGACGTCATGAAACTCTTGTCTGTCGTGATTCTTTGCTTTTTATAAACACAAATTATCTTTTGCTTGACAGTGGATTGAGCTCATTGAATTTGGACCTTCGAACCCGTAGGACTGCAATTTTTGTGCCAGCTCAAATTCGCAAACCTATATCGACAGTTCTATACGACGATTATTTTATTGTAAATAAACACGACAAGGCTCTAAAAGTTTATATGTTTATCACTCTGTAATTAGTTTCAACCTTGAGGTTATGATATGGCAACACTACAGGTGTAAAAGTAATCTATAATTGTTTATCACAGAGGATTATAATTGTGGGTTATATTTAAAACTGTAGACATGTGGTAAGATAAGGTAAAGTAAGGTAAATTTCCGCGTTCTGACTCTAGAGGAGGAAATCGGACCCAACCGACAGCCATGTCATGCTCCGCCAAGGGCGTATTCTCCAGCCAAACACCACTCATTTTCGAACTCGCGTTATTTAAAAGCAGTGTCTATTAAACGTGACACACTCAGTTCTTCTTCACACATTCCACTACAACTTACGTAGTACGTACGTAAGTACATTTGTGAAATGACACTCGTATTTTTCACTATGAACCGGTCACAAAAAGTGACTTTGTATTCAAACTCATTCCGGCGGTGCAAGAGTGCAGTTATTCATCAAAAATAATTTGACAGACTCTTCTTTCATTGTGGTAGTTAGAACTAGAGAAAAGTGTCTCCGTGAAGGAACACTGTAGCACCCAAAAAGGAGAAAAGTAATAAAAAACAAAGGAGAAGAGACGCCAGAGGAATATTTGTTAACGACACAACATAACACTAGCTCATCTATCAATATTATCTATTTTTTTCTCTTTTTTGCAATTTTCATACTGTTAACGAGTTCCCGTTTGCAGTAGGTGTTATCACGATCGGGTGTCCGCTGACGCACGGACCTGACAGAACTGAACTTTTTTCCTCGCTGTCAGTCCTGTTTTTATGATTGATTGATAATTGCATTTTAATGAGAGTGTAACCCAGCATGATTAGACACGTGTGCGTTTTTCTATAATTAATGAGCAGTGGCCAACCAACGCATGCCTGGAACCATGCAACAGAGGATGGACGTAGCGCAGGAACGAGGGAACGAGATGTGTGACACATATGGATATCGCTTTTTTCTGCTGCTGCCCCACCGATGAAAACAGAATGCACAGCACTCCGAGGTAGCAGCGAGTCGGCAAGTAGCGTC
This sequence comes from Schistocerca cancellata, assembly GCF_023864275.1. Lineage (NCBI taxonomy): Eukaryota > Metazoa > Arthropoda > Insecta > Orthoptera > Acrididae > Schistocerca > Schistocerca cancellata. The sequence goes on along the minus strand of NC_064628.1, from coordinate 319,482,213 downwards.
AAGGTTGCCGGCTTTATGAGAAGCCGCAATAAAATGGCAGCGATGCGTAATAAGTCAAGGATTGTATCCTCTCTTTTACGTAAGTTACGGCCGTGCTAATATAATTAGCAACGTCTATATAGTAAGCAATGACAGAATTCACTGCTGCTGTTTCAGCGGCTGAAACGAAATTTCTCAGTATTTGCTTCTCAGAGTGCAGCCGACATTGACTGCCAAGTTTATTGCAGAATTGTGTGTGCAGACACAGCTTAAATATTCAAAGAAAGCTCCACTTTAATCCGGTGCATTGAAAGGGTTTCATTCCTGGTCAACGAGTGGTAGGTATGAAGAGTGTGTTACAGGCCCTGTCAACGGCAGTCTATAAGTCATTCTAGCATTCTCTATGGAATGACATCCCGAGAGCAGTTGTAGCCCAGTTTTTTTCGCTCCGTTCTTGTTGGATGTCATATTTTTGTGTTCTGATGTATGATAACTGGAAAGTAAATAAGGGAGGCGGTCGAAAAATAGCGAACAGATCCGAGACGTGCCGAAGTTAGCTGCAGTTTTCGAAAATTGCTACGTAAAGTTTAATCTTCACCTGCTAGAAGGACCGATACGCTGATGAAACTTGTTGCCCAGTAGAAATCGATATTCCTCCTAACTGTAGCATACTTTAGCAGTGCGAAGGAATCGACAAGTAGACTACACTCTACAAAGATGGTAACTGCACATCAACTGACCTGTACGCTTCATATACATTACACTAAAAAGTAACTGAACCAAAGAAAATCATACGTTTCTAAACATATGCGACGTAGTAAAGAGGGCAAAACATAAATAATTACAATAATGAAAAAACAACAGAAAATTATGGAGCTCGAAACGATATCAAACTCTCTTTCACTCTTTAAAGTACTGAGTCAAATAACTTCACACTCATATAAATTTACTTTCCGTAAATTTATGTCACTTACATATTTTCTATTTAAGTAAATGTTAAACATCACAAACATATGGAACAATATGAATGAAAGTAACGTTATGTTCATTGTAACTACAGTAACGTCCACTTGTACGTTTTCTCATGTAACCAAATATTAAACAAGCACAGAAATATGGGACAGTGTGAGTGAAAATATCACGTGCACTGTAAAAACAGTAATTTTATACTGATATGTATAAACAGCGGTGAATAAAACGTTGTTTCTTCGTTGAACGCAAAGCAATTACAATTTATTGTTTGGTGTTTCCTAAAGATTTCCACAATTAATTAAAATTTAGATACTGGTCATCTATATGTAATTTCCATTACATCTGATTAATTTCCATATCTAGAAGGCGAGTGAGATAACCTTCTTCTGTAAGAGGATGTTGCCACGTGCACTTAAATATCAGTATTTCATATTCTTGTTTATTTCTAAGCTCATATGTGCGCTTTTTAGGAAAATGTTGGAACTTTTTCTATGGAAATTCGATGATTTTAATTCGTATGCTCATCTCTTGGTCCCGATTCTTTGTTGGTGATCACACCAATTGACACAGTAGGCGATCGAAGTTCATCCTGAAGTGTTTAAATCAATGTAACACCATCTTAAGCTATTACATTTAATAGTTCATAGCCCGTTTGTCGAGGGATGTATTTTCTCGCCTTAAGTCGTACGTAGAATCTGCCAGGTGTCCCTTAGTTGAAATGAAACGAACAGTGCCAAGCTTCGTATTGAAGTACACAAAATTACGACTGAGCGAATACCGATATGAGCAAAGAATTTTTTCTCGTTTGACACTTATATATTTTCACGTTTTTCATCGGTTCGGTATCTGTCCAGCGACATGCTTGCATTGGTCCTGTTTTCCCCCATTTAATTTAAGTGTGGTATTTGAGCCCCTTTGAGTTATTAGTGGTTTCAGTTCCTGAATGGGAGCCTGGTAATTTTCGTGAATTTGAATAACTGTTTCTGTTACCGCTATTTCATAGTATTTTCCCTGTCCACCATGCATATAAAAGAAGTTACGTCTGCAGTAGCATCCCCATGTTATCGAGTGTCAACTACCATTATTTTTAGGGGACCATCCAGTGTTTTTACGGGACCGTCCAATTTGTTGCAGACTCTTAGAACATAGTCTGAGGATCGTGTGAAAACCAACTAGCACTTTTCTCACATGACATACTGAAAGCGATGGATTAACACAGCCAGGGAGGTGAACTATTTCTCCATTTCCAGAAAGCATTTAACGCAATATCATACCTACGTTTCTTATCAAAAGTGCGATCGTAAGGGGCATCAAGCGAATTTATTTACTGGACTGAAGACTTAATAGTTTGGAGGGCGCAGCACGTTATCTTAGATGGAGAGGCGTCGATGATCTTGCAAACAATATTAATACTAACTTAAGACCTTTCGCAGGTGGTACACTTATCTATAATGAAGTAAAAACTTACAGAATATGCATAAATATTCAGTCGGATTTTGAGAAGATTTGAAAGTGGTGCGAAGATTGGAAACTTGTTTTAAACCTTCATAAATGTAGAGCTGTGTACTTCACAAATCCAAAAGCAGTATCTCGTGACTATGTTATCGATGAGTCACAGCTGTAATCGGTCGACTCTTACAAATACCTGGGTGTAACAGTTTGTAGGGATATGAAAAGGAAGGATCATATAGGATCTGTCGTGGGTAAAACAAGTAGCAGAATTCCGTTTATTGGTAGAATACCAGGGAAATGCAAACAGTCAACAAAGGAGGTTTCTTAAAACCAATTTTGCGACCCATTCTAGAATGTTGATGAAGTGTGTGAGAACCGTTCCAAATGGTACTAAAAGGGGATATTGAACGTATACGGAGAAGACCACCAGGAGTCGTCACAGGTCTGGTTGACTGGGGGGAGTGTGTCGCAAGTATGAAAGGCTTAATATATATAAAGAATGACGATCATTTTGGCTTTAGGAAAGGTATAGGCACAGCAGAGGCAGTTCTGATGTTGTAGTTGATAATAGAAGCAAGACTGAAGAAAAATCAAGATACCTTCATAAGATCTGTCGGCCTGGAAAAAGAGTTCGACAATATAAAATGGAATGGTGCAAAATGTTCGAAATTCTAAGAAAAATACGGGTGCGATATAAGGAAAGATGGTAACATGCAATACGTACAAGAAATAAAGCGAATAATAAAACTGGAAGACCAAGGACGAAGTGTTCGGATTGAGAGTGTAAGACAGGGATATAGTCTTTCACCCCTAATGTTCAATCTCTACATCGAAAAAGCAATGGCGGAAATAAAAGAAAGATGCAAGAGCATGATTAAAATTCCATATGAAAGGATATTAGTGATAAGGTACTTTCATAAAATTGCTATCGTCAGTGAAATTGAAAATGGTTCAAATGGCTCGAAGCACTATAGGACTTAACATCTGAGGTCATCAGTCCCCTAGACTTAGAACTACTTAAACCTAACTAACCCAAGGATATCACAAACATCCATGCCCGAGGCAGGATTCGAACCTGCGACCGTAGCAGCAGCGCGGTTCCGGACTGAAGCGCCTAGAGCCGCTCGGCCACAATGGCCGGCAGAGAAATTGAAGATGAATTACAGGATCTGTTGAACAGAATGAACAGTTTAATGATTACAGATTAAGAGTAAATCGAAGAAAGACGAAAGTAATGAGAAGTAGCAGAAATGAGAACAGCGAGACACTTAACGTTGGAACTGGGGATCACGAATAGAAGATGTTAAGGAATTCTGCTATCTTGGAAGCAAAATTACGCAAGATGGAGGAAGCAAGGAGGACATAAAAGGTGACCAGCACAGGCAAAGAGAACATTCCTGGCCAAGGGAAGTCTACTGGTCTCAAACATAGACATTAATTTGGGGAAGAAATGTATGAGGATGTACATATGTAGCACAGCATTGTATGGTAGTGAATCTTGGACAATGGAAAACCCAGGACAGAAGAGAATCGAAGCATTTGAGATATGGTGCTTCAGAATAATGTTAAAATCAGATGGACTGATAAGGTAAGGAACGAGGAACTTCTCTCCAGACTATGCGAAGAAAGGAAAATATGTGAAACACTAAGAAGAGATAGGATAATAAGACATATGTTAAGACATCAGGGAAGAACTTTCACGGTACTAGAGGGAACTGTACAGAGTAAAAACTGTAGCGGAAGACAAATACATCCAACAAGTAGATGAGGATGTAGAGTCAAGTGGTATCTTGAGATGAAGACGTTGGCGCAAGAGAGGAATTCGTGATGGGCGGCAACAAACCAGTCAGAAATAAAACACACACACACAAACACGCACGCACACACACACACACACACACACACACACACACACACACACACACACACACAGACGTACATACAGACATACACCAGAAAAAAAGTTTAAACTGCCACCGTAGGTATTGTTCTGACGTCGCTAATACTTCAGGAATAAAATGAGTCTCGGAACGGTGTGTATACAAAAAAAAACTAATCCGAAAGGTTTTAATGCACCCTCATAACTTTAGCAGAAGCCTGTTTCTCAGTACTCTTGACTACAAGAAATTGCAACGTCCAGTTACCTGCGTAATGAAGGAGAAGCTATCTCACTGCAGATCAGTAGAGCGCAATGTTTGCTCAACCATTTACGAGACACTGCAACTTGTGAGGCTGTTGAGTCTTTGAACATGCTGAAAGTTTCATCTCAAGCTTTGTCTGTCCGCTCACTGTTATCTTACTGCAAGGAAGGTTGTAAACGCGTGAAGACTACCCGCCAGATCAGAGTACACCACAGTAAAGCCATCTGAAGATTCAGTGGCTATCGCTACCGTTAGACACAAAATATTCATCTCTCTCAGCTGTCGCCAGCTGAAGACCACTACCTAAAAATTGCAGCGCGTATTTACCGCGAGGAATACATGCGCTGTCTTTGTGGAAGCAACTGTTAGGCAGTGCGAATCCGTTTCCACACGATCAATTTCGCTTCTACGTACAACAGGGCCGCACCGTGTTGCTCGAAGAAGTGTGCAAAGAAACGCCTGGAATAGTGCACTTGCCGTGCCTTCTTGTGCTCTTCACCGCCGAGTGCAGGATTTGTATGACGTGAGTCTGGAGTCGGCTGCGTACCAAAGCACGTCTCAGGCATTCTGTACCGCGGGTTCAGCAGGGAGGCGGCTCAGTCCTGTTTTGGGCCAGTATCATATGAAGATGTCTGACGTCTCTCACAGCTATTGAGGTTTCTTCGAGGGCTGCACAGAATCGGAAAAGGGTCCCGCAACCTGTAGTTCTGTCATACAGTATTTCGATAGATTTGTCTTTACAGATGAGAACGCCCAGTTTCACTCAAAGGACCAGTTGATCTTTAGTAGTAGGTATAGCAAAACCGTCCATTCGTGAGTGGTCAGGGGTTTGGGTTTGGGTTGTTTGGGGAAGACCAGACAGCGAGGTCATCGGTCTCATCGGATTAGGGAAGGGCGGGGGAGGAAGTCGGCCGTGCCCTTTCAAAGGAACCATCCCAGCATTTGCCTGGAGCGATTTAGGGAAATCACGGAAAACCTAAATCAGGATGGCCGGACGCGGGATTGAACCGTCGTCCTCCCGAATGCGAGTCCAGTGTACTAGCCACTGCGCCACCTCGCTCGGTCGTGAGTGGTGAATGAAATACTAGAACATTGCAATGAGTTGAATTGCAACTTTCTCTGCGATACAACTTATAATAGAGCCAGTTCGAATGTAGATCTGGGGAAAAACTGCAATATTACAAATAATGTACCCGAACAGTAAATATTGAAATTTAGCAATCTAATCATGCTAGAATTTGAGTTTTCGTCTGAAGGAAAAAAAAAAAAAAAAAAAAAGTTAAACCGGTTTGCAATAGTTATGGAAAAGTGAACGGGGTTACCAAAACTAAGTTTCCAGAGCTTACAATTAATATTGTATTAATTTGGACTTATGAGAATGATCCATCGAAAATGTGAAAGCCAGTCGAAATGCTAGGTCTGCTTTGAGGGAAGATAGTTTATAGTTTACGGTCCCGTCGGAAGCGCGACCATTAGAGAAGGAGCACAAGCTCGGATTATCAAAAAGCAGTGAAGGAATGCAGTAGTGCCCTTTTCAAAGGTACCATCATGTCATCTGACAGGAACGACTTAACGAAATAGTGGAAAACCAAGACCTGCAGCCGGCCGGGGTGGCCGAGCGGTTCTAGGAGCTTCAGTCTGGAGCCGCGCGACCGCTACGGTCGCAGATTCGAATCCTGCCTCGGGCATGAATGTGTGTATGTCCTTAGGTTAGTTAGGTTTAAGTAGTTCTAAGTTCTTGGGGACTGATGACCTCAGAAGTTAAGTCCCATAGTGCTCAGAGCCATTTGTGCCAAGATCTGCATGGCTAGACATTGATTTGAACTGTCGGCCTTCCGAATGCAGGTCCACTACGGTCTGCTTAGAGAGCAATGAAAATATGGTATAGCTAATTACTAGAAGAGACAGCAAAACAAACTAACCAATCTCTCCAGGAACAGATTGGAGGCGTAGTTATGGCTGTGATAATAATGAAATTTAGGTGGGGGAAAAATGTATTCATGCGAATGGATCGTAGATGCACTAAGGAAGTTCTTTGGTGGATTCTAAGAGATCAGAAATACCTAGGAAGTGATTGCGCTGGAAAACATGCAATAGCAACATGTGTGTCTTAAGCGTAGACTGGAATGCATGGAAGAGCTGCAACCGTTAAATTAATGCAGATTGAAAGATGAAAACGAGACTCACGAGTATCAAAGCATGTATGGGGGAGAAGAGAAGCGAGGGAAAAATTGCATTGTGTTTTTCAGATAGCGGTACTGATTCTAAAAATCGGAATTGTTTCTAAAAATCAAATTCTGGAGGAGGTCTTTATCCAGCAGTGGCTGTGAAATGGCTGATGATTGCGATTTCCGTTAAGAGCTGTTGAAGTTAACGGCTCGCCCTGACGAAAAAAACTACAGTTTCAGGACTGCTGTATACTTGTCATTCTTCTATAGATTATTGCACACCACTAACTGGTAAAACAGAAGAAGCAATAGTACATACTGAAATAGTAGATTCCCCTGTGAAAGTTTTCATCTTCAATAGGAACGATGACTTGGTATGAATACAACAGATTTTCCACTGTTGAAGAGCAACTCGGGGATGGCGATTACATCTTTCAACACGATCGAGCGCCTATTCATAATGCACGACCTGTGGCGGAGTGGTTACATGACAATAACATACACGTAATGGATTGGCCTGCACAGAGTCCTGACCAGAATCCTATAGAACACCTTTGGGATGTGTGCAGCATTCCGTGAAGAATGGGCTGTCATTCCCCAAGGAACCTTCCAGCACCTGATTGAACGTATGCCTGTGACAGTGGAAGCTGTCATCAAGGCTAATGGTTGGCCAACACCACATTGAATTCCAGCATTACCGATGGAGGGGGCCAAGAACTTGTAAGTCATTTTCAGCCAGGTGTTCGGATACTTTTGATCACATAGTGTATCTACATACAGGTAGCGTTGCGTACAGTACTGTTTCTGATTAATTTACCTTAGATTACTGTCTACCGCAATTAGTACTATTCAGAATATTCCAAGACGTTGTAGTTGACGCGTGAAATGCAGAGCTTTAAGTGTTATACGACATGACTCTCTTGGCTATGGTTTGATGATTAATTTGTCCAAGGAATTTAACTGAATTCTAGAAGTCGCTAATCTGATTAGAATATGCTTATACCATAAACGAATTGATAATAAACACGAATGTGCATATAAACACATTAACCGTCATCTCTTTCTTCTTTTAAGATTGTCGATTATTCTCATTTGGTTTATGATATGTGTAGTAAATTATTAAACTTTTGTAGAAACCGATGTCAATGTTGATGATTTATGTGGGAGAATAATTTCGTAATACTGAGAATCAAAAAATTAAGCGAGAATTAAATTTTATTGTGTGTGTGTGTGTGTGTGTGTGTGTGTGTGTGTGTGTGTGTGTGTGTCTTTAGAAATGTCTCTGAGCACTATGGGACTTAACATCTGAGGTCATCAGTCTCGTAGAACTTAGAACTACTTAAACCTAACTAACCTAAGGCCATCAAACAAATCCATGCCCGAGGCAGGCTTCGAACCTGCGACCCTAGCGGTCTCGCGGTTCCAGACTGAAGCGCCTAGAACCTCTCGGTCACACCGGCCGGCTGTGTCTGTAGAAAAGATAGATAGATAGAGAGAGAGAGAAATAAGCCTCTCACATTATGTTATTTACTTTTTAATAGCTTTCTATGTCGTTTATTGCCTTGTGCAAGGCTGTCAAGCGAACAACCCTCCCAAAGTGTACCAGACATGTAGCTTTATGAGTATAGCTGCGTGAGCATCTGTAGGTCATAGTAACAGGTTTTAAAGTGTTGTTGTTAACGTCAGATCACCATTTCTGATTCATTATATTTCCTACCTCTCACTTAGTATAAGATTCAGAATTTCCATAAAAATCTGCAAAAAACACAGCTTTGTGATATAACCGTAAAATGATCTATGAATCAATATGGGCTTTATAGATACGAAACTAAAATTTAAGACCTGTTCTACAGTGTATGAAAGAGGACGAAGAACATATTGTACATGTGCACACAGCATAACATCAACGTTGCCTCCGAAACTTACGTCTGTGTCCGGTGGATCACTATCCACATTGTCACACGTTCTTATTATGTAACGACACGTTCTTGTTATGTAACGACATATAGCGGAACAATTTGGAATTGAATTCAGAACACTTCTGCTAATCAGATACTTAACGTCACAATCTCTTCGCCCTCTGGCAGTCAAATATTATCGATGGCAATTTCTTTTACTACCAGCTTGACCCAAAGTCTCCAATCTGTTTCCAAAGTCTTCCCAAGATTTCTACTTGGATGCTGCAATTATCTGTTTGGCTTTGTTTCTTTCTTCAACATAACTTTCTCTGTCTACCTGAGTTCTAGTATGTAGCCATTTTTGATACGCCTTCTTTTTCCTTTTACAGGCTGCCTTGACTGTGTCATTCCACCAAGCTGTTTGCTTCATCCTACTTTTACACACTACTGTTCAAATACATTCTTTAGCCACATCTAGTACTGTGTCCCTGTACCTTGTCCATTCCTTTTCCAGTGACTGTAATTGACTACATTCAATTAACTGGTACCTTTCTGAGATCACTGCTATGTACTTGTGCCTGATTCCTTTATCCTAAGAGTGGAGCATCCAAGAAGAAATCTTGGGAAGACTTTGGAAACAGGTTGGAGACTTTGGGTCAAGCTGCTGGAAAACCATTCTGGAGTGTAATTAGCAGTCTTCGAAAGGGAGGTAAGAAGGAAATGACAAGTATTTTGGACAGGTCAGGAAAACTGCTGGTGAATCCTGTTGATGCCCTGGGCAGATGGCGGGAATTTTTTGAAGAGTTGCTCAATGTAGGTGAAAATACGATCAGTAATGTTAGAGATTTCGATGTGCAATGGGATAGGAATGATGATGGAAATTGGATCACATTTGAGGAAGTGGTAAAAATGGTCAATAGATTGCAGTGCAATAAAGCGGCTGGGGTGGATGAAATTAAGTCGGAACTCATCAAATACAGTGGAATGTCAGGTCTTAAATGGCTACACAGGATAATTGAAATGGCGTGGGAGTCGGGACAGGTTCCATCAGACTGGACGAAAGCAGTAATCACACCAATCTTTAAACATGGAAACAGAAAATATTGTAACAACTGCAGAGGTATCTCTTTAATCAGCGTTGTGGGTAAAATCTTCTCAGTTATTGTTGAAAGGAAAGTGCGAGTATTAGTTGAGGACAAATTGGATGAAAATCAGTGTGAGTTTAGGCCTCTTAGAGGTTGTCAGGACCAGATCTTTAGCTTGTGGCAAATATTGGAGAAGTGTTACGAGTGGAACAGGGAATCGTATGTATGCTTTATAGATCTAGAAAAGGCATATGATCGTGTTCCTAGGAGGAAGTTATTGTCTGTTCTACGAGATTATGGAATAGGAGACAAACTTTTGCAAGCAGTTAAAGGTCTTTACAAAGATAATCAGGCAGCAGTTAGAGTTGATGGTAAATTGAGTTCATGGTTCAGAGTAGTTTCAGGGGCAAGACAAGGCTGCAACCTGTCTCCACTGTTGTTCATATTATTTATGGATCATATGCTGAAAACAATAGACTGGCTGGGTGAGATTAAGATATGTGAACACAAAATAAGCAGTCTCGCATATGCGGATGACTTAGTTGTGATGGCAGATTCGATTGAAAGTTTGCAAAGTAGTATTTCATCAGCTAGATCAGAAATGTAAGGACTATGGTATGAAGATTAGCATCTCCAAAACGAAAGTAATGTCAGTGGGAAAGAAATATAAACGGATTGAGTGCCAAATAGGAGGAACAAAGTTAGAACAGGTGGACGGCTTCAAGTACTTAGGATGCATATTCTCACAGGATGGCAACATAGTGAAAGAACTGGAAGCGAGGTGTAGCAAAGCTAATGCAGTGAGCGTTCAGCTACGATCCACTCTCTTCTGCAAGAAGGAAGTCAGTACCAAGATCTGCACCGTTCTGCACCGTTCAATCTTTCGACCAGCTTTGTTGTATGGGAGCGAAAGCTGGGTGGATTCAGGTTACCTTATCAATAAGGTTGAGGTTATGGATAAGAAAGTAGCTAGGATGATTGCAGGTACTAGTAGATGGAAACAATGGCAGGAGGGTGTCCACAATGAGGAACTCAAAGAAAAACTGGGAATGAACTCCAGACTGAACGCTGAAAGGCATAATCAGTTTCAAATGATGATCAGGACTCGCACCGGTTACTTCCGAGTTGAGCTCCGCTGTTAATGCGTGAGTTAGCAACCTGTACAGCAGTTGAGAAGCAAGTGTGAGAGGGTTCTTAACACTCTGAAACGCCGAGTCAGTGATAGTCGTTTCTGTCAACAGAACTTCCCTAACGGCCTTGTGCTGGTTAACTTATCTGCGCAAGACGACTTGTGTCACGTGTCTCCATGGTTCACTAGTGAGCCATAGGTCACGTACGCTACTTCCCTTCCTTAGTTGGCCATCTAGCGTTACGTAAACTGCATCTGGGACCACAGAGTCACGTGCAGCACAACATTAAGTTATGCGGACAGGCTTCATGTTAAATGATAATTTATTAATCTGTTTGTGTACTTCTGTAGTTTCGGCAGTAAACTTGTTCCCTCACTCCTGTTGCACTTGTGCTTCATATTCTCCCTGTTGCCGCATTATTTTCGACCGCGAATCTTTGTTCAGGAGGCTAAATTCAATCAAATGAGTCCTGTATTCATGTGGCACGTGTTTACTGGTGAGTGTACAATAACATTTTGAACAATTCATACCATACTTACGAAATTTTATGGCTTTCCAAAATATTATTGTCACGTCGGGTAGTGCATACAAAAATTCTGTCATTTGAGTGCTGGACGATGAGCAGCCGTGTGTGACGGTTTCAGCAATCATCTTAACTAACGGAACAGATCCAGGTGACAGCAGTTATGATGTTCTGCATCGTGTGGGTGGCAAAACGGCTTCCAAGACGTTTTCCTCAAGAAAAAGGCATAGTGAAAAGTGGTCACTATTTTATTGGACCATGGAAATATGGAGCCCAAAAACGATCTCTATACTCAATTAGATATTAATATCCTTGGAAAGCCTTGTGGCGAAAAGCCATACAAAATCTCGCCTTCAAAATCTCTGTAACTGGTCCCAGTTCACAAGAGAGACAGAAACTTCGTCTCGTTTTGTGACCTTCTACAGTTGTACTGTCGTTGGGCTGGTAAAAAGTGTTAAATAGTCACATTCTATCTACAGCCAAGGTTATCAGCTACACTCTCTCTTTCTTTGTTGGTAGAGTTCAGCATTATCTGTTTCTCCCAGTGAACTGTTGCAATTCTTGAAAGTTACATATCAACTCAAAGAAAAGTCAGTCCATCATTTTCAACCACAAAGTACGGAAGAATTTTCACCTCCTCATCTACAATGATCTCGTTATGAAGTTAGTAGTTATCTGGACGAATTCCAGTCATAAAATTTTCATCATTAATAAAACAAAAGTAGATGAAATTAACCAAAATCAGTAACTGGCCACATATGACAAAACTGCTACCTGAATATGGAGCCAAGAGTCCTAAACGTTAGTACCTGTTTTTGGTGTGGCTGATTGGTTACGGCACAGGCAAGACTTCTTCGCGACTGAGTCTGCGTTTGCCCCAGAGATACCTATAGGGCAACATTCTTCCCAAAACTGACTTTATCATTCGTGACTCGTCAGAACAGGAGCATCAAGAACGTTTGCAGAAAGGAATAAATCTTAATCTTACTTTTACATCTTCATAATCACTAAACAATTTATGATAGTTTGTTGCGGTGAGTTGACTTGTTTGAGGCTATCCTCCACCTTTTCTCGTCTTGTACCAAAGTGCTACTTAATTACTGCACCTGAAATGCTATAAAATATGTTTTTCGTATTCTTGAAATTTCTCCTGGATGACGTAGAATATGCTCCGCTAAAGTGTCCTTCTGGTAAGAGTATTCCGTATTCCATGGACTTCTTTCATAACCTGTTCCTTTTCGTACGAGCCGGCCGTTGTGACCGAGCGGTTCTAGGCGCTTCAGTCTGGATCCGCGCGACCCCTACGGTTTCAGGTTCAAATCCTGCCTCGGTCATGGATGTGTGTGATGTCCTTAGGTTAGCTAGGTTTAAGTAGTTCTAAGTTCTAGGGGACTGATGACCTCAGATGTTAAGTCCCATAGTGCTCAGAGCCATTTGAACCATTTTTTTTCGTACGTCATTATTTTTCACTGTGTCTCTCTACGTACGTTCTGACTTTCTTAGAGAGATTCGGTTTTCAAATACTTTTAGTTCCTTCTTCTCCAGATTGGCAGTCGTCCATTTCCAAAGGAAACCTCTCAGAGAATTTTAAATAAAACAAACTTTATTAACATTCTACACATTTATTCTTTAGATATACATATTTATTTTTCAACACAGTCACCCTGGCGCAGCTTGTTGATACCTTCATTGTAGAATGTTTGAGTTTGTTGACAGAGCCACAGAATGACCTCTGCTTGCACCGCTTCATCACTATCGAACTGAGGTCCTCGAAAGCGTTCTTTAAGTTTTGGAAACAGATGAAAATCGGAGGGGCCAAGACGGGATTGTATGTAGATTGATCGATGAGAGTGAAGCCATGGCGTCGGATTGTTGCAGATGTCGCAGCTTTCATGTGTGGTCTGGCATTATCATGGTGAAGAAGAGGCTGTTCCATGTGTGGAACTCTTGGACTTAGAAACTTGATTACAGCACGTTGTTTCTCACGTACCGACAAAATTGCGTTACACACGCTGTGTTACATGCTACAATTCGGAGCCCTCTAGAGGGAGAGGGCTGCAGATATGTAGACACGAATAATGAAGATGCAGAATGTTAGTAATGTTAGTTTTATTTCAAAAGCTTTAAGAGTTTTCACATAAAAATTCGGAGGATGCAAAGTGTCAGGTTTATTTAAAAAGCTTTGAGAGTTTTCACATAAAAATTTCGGAGGCATTACTTTCATCATAACCTCGTATATAAAACTGTGGCCCTCATGTACCCTACCCGGAACGTATTCCTCATTGCCATATCAATATCTCATACTATTAGTGATCTTTTATCGAATAAAGCTTTCTTCGTCTGTATCAGTCTATTTTCGTTGTCTTCCTTGCGTCGGGAATCCTGTGTGAGCTTGTTTACTAGATGGAGAATTCTTTCACATGTTGCATTACTGTGTCTTTCGCCATTTTTGGTCAAATAAACAATGCGTGTATATATATTTTTTTCACATGTATAATAAGCTTAACGAATATGTCACTGAAGAGGATTAACTCGCTGTCTGATACTATGTTGACTCGAAATAACAATAGACAAGCAACAGTGTGTGGAGCGTTAAGATGTATACAATGTATGTAACTAGACCAAGATTTAGTATAGTTGTGTGATACGAAAGACCCAGAAGATTTCGCTCTTGTGGTGATAGAGAAAGTTTTCCAGTGAGAGGTAATCTATCTAACTGATGAGTGATGTAAAAGCACATGAACAGAAGCGACCTCTTTGGTGGTAGACAGCCATAGATTGCCTGCGCGAGTGACTGATTCGATTTGCAGCTTCAGTAACATATAATAACAAACGAACGGCACCACAGCAGAAGTAGAGTCAGGAGATTCTGCGTCAGCTCTCCGAATTCTGACTGGACCAATGTATAATACAGCTGACTCTAGAGACATGTTTTCTGTCGATAATGTATATACCTGATAGCTCTGTTTGGCAAGTCTTTAAGAGAAAAAGCAGGATCCTTTTCTTAGGTTCAGTATTACAAGTAACTTCATTTGTATAACTAAGGTCATAATTGTATCACCAGTTAGCTGTTCATTCATAATCGGAACACACTGAATGAACAGCTAACTGGTGATACAAATAACCTTTTCAAACATTTCACTGGTTTCTTTTAATAACTACATTTTTAGTAACTGGCAGGATACCATCATGTCATGAGGTCCTTGGAACATGTATACGTTATCTGTTTGTATAGACATCTCTGTGACTTCCTTGTTTACTTGCGCGTGAGCTCACTCGCGTTTCAGTGTCGTGTTTGGCTACGTGGTGTGTGGTATCAACGAAGACGCGCGGGCGGTTTACGACGATAGAGGAGAGAGCCATGTGGTTAGATGTTAAACACCATAGGAGACACCATTTTAGAGTTTTTTTAATATTTTGACGACTATGTGGAGATGCACCTTGGAAAACACGGCTGCAACAAGGGAAGTAGCCACGATGTTTAAATTTTACTATCAATTTTATTGTGCGTGGTGCATATTCCATTTTAGCGAGTTTTAACAGGTTCTTCTACTTTTTATTATTCTGATGATGGAAGCTTTACTTCCGAAACGCGTCAATCTTAGTGTTTTACACTATAAACAAATGGTTCAGCCGATACATTTTTTAGCATTTCATTCATAACCACGACCTCTCATCCAGTATGGATAAAATCAAAGATTTATGTTATTTCTTTTTTATGCCTTTTGGGTAATTTTTTTATTCTTCCCTAGATATTTTGTTGTTTTATTATTATTATTATTTTATTATTGTTGTTATTATTATTTTCTGTTGTATTAAACTGTAAGATACCATAGTGTGAATGTAGTAATTAGTGGTGACCTTGACGTAATAGACTATTGTATTTCCATTTTGAATTATTAACGTTTTCCCTTCAACCGTTTCACTCCAGCTTGCCTGTAGTCTCTTGTGCTGGATTACTGCCGCCAGATGTCAGCGCACGCGCTGAGCGTCGTGGTGCGGGTGATCAGGTTCCCACCCCGTCCACGACTGCGGATCAGCAGGGGACGGTCGCGCCGCTGGACCGGAATGTGGGACGTCTGGGAGGATGCGGCGCCGGCGGTGGCGCCGCGCAGCTCAGCGTCGGCCCTAATAGAGGCGGTCAGGTGAATTAGGGACGCCGGCGGCCGCGCGCGTGATGGATGGGACGGCGGCGCTGCCGCCCGGCTTCATTACGCGAGGCCGCGCTCCGCGGTCCGCGTCTGTGTGTGGCGGGCACGTCCCAGCCGCCGCCGGCTACTCGGTCCGTCTTATTCCCTTCCCCAGTCCACCTCACTACTAAGTCCTTCAACAGTGGTATGTACGTAGTTCTCCTCTCTGTCTGACTCATGACACACTGACGAACTGATAACTACTAGACAGCTGCTTACATTTTTATTTTAAACAAAATTGTTGTTCGATGAGGTTTGTACGAACATTCTCTGCTCATTCTCAGGGCGCTTGACTGCACTGCCATCTAATAAAGGGTGCACTATCTTGCTGGAAACTACCGGTTGGTTACAACTAAACAGAGAGTGTACTGACAAGGGACACCTTTAACCTCGAACGCTCGGATACGCAAGATACCATGCTCAGAATAACACCGTCTCATAAAAAAAGGAAAAAAAAAACAGTTGTCTATGTCATCTCCACGCAAAACATGGCATTCTACAACAAGTGACATTTTAATAGAGAAGAAGAAAGAAACAAGACATCAATACCATAGAAGAGAAATTGGTCGTCAGGAATAAAGGGCAGCCAACCAGTTGTAAATATGGTGGTTTTCAAATAACCTTGACCACGGTCATGCCAGATCTAAACCCGTCTTCTTCAGAAGGACAGACAAACTTCACATTAGCTGTTCACTGAGTAAAAGATACCTCCACATGACATTAGTCGGCAACGGTAAGGATGTCAATACGTAAAAGTTAAGAGCCCTAGAATCAAGGGCTTGTCACATCAGTAAAAACAATCACTTAGAATAGCAGATCATGCTAGTAGCTACATGCCGAGCGTGGCCAAGATTATTTCAAAACCACCATTTTTGCAACTATATATGTCCAAAGGAACTTTGCATCGTAATCAGAATAACACAGGCTCTGCAATACCGTATTTATCTGCCGATACTGGGCGAGCGACTTTCAAATACACTACTGGCCATTAAAATTGTTACACCAAGAAGAAATGCAGATGATAAATGGGTATTCAGTGGACAAATATATTATACTAGAACTGACATGTGATTACATTTTCACGCAATTTGGGTGCATAGATCCTGAGAAATCAGTACCCAGAACAACCACCTCTGGCCGTAATAACGGCAGTGAAACGACTGGGCATTGAGTCAAACAGAGCTTGAGTGGCGTGTACAGGCACAGCTTTTGACCAGACGTTTTCAATTGGTGAGAGATCTGGAAAATGTGCTGGCCATGGCAGCAGTCGAACATTTTCTGTATCCAGAAAGGCCCGTACGGGACCTGCAACATTCGGTCGTGCATTCTCCTGCTGAAATGTAGGGTTTCGCAGAGATCGAATGAAGGATAGACCCACGGGTCGTAACACATCGGAAATGTAACGCCCACTGTTCAAAGTGCCGTCAATGCGAACAAGAGGTGACCGACACCTGTAACCAATGGCACCCCATACCATCACACTGGGTGATACGCCAGTATGGCGAAGACGAATACACGCTTCCAATGTGCGTTCACCGTGATGTCGCCAAACACGGATGCGACCATCATGATGCTGTAAACAGAACCTGGATTCATCCGAAAAAATGACGTTTTGCCATTCGTGCACCCAGGTTCGTCGTAGAGTACACCATCGCAGGCGCTCCTGTCTGTGATGCAGCGTCAAGGGTAACCGCAGCCACGATCTCCGAGCTGATAGTCCAGGCTGCTGCAAACGTCGTCGAACTGTTCGTGCAGATGGTTGTTGCCTTGCAAACGCCCCCATCTGTTGACTCTGGGATCGACACGTGACTGCACGATCCGTTACAGCCATGCGTATAGGATGCCTGTCATCTCGACTGCTAGTGATACGAGGCCGTTGGGATCCAGCACGGCGTTCCGTATTACCCTCCTGAACCCACCGATTCCATATTCTGCTAACAGTCATTGGATCTCGACCAACGCGAGCAGCAATGGCGCGATACGATAAACCGCAATCGCCATAGGCTACAATCCGACCTTTATCAAAGTCGGAAACGTGATGATACGCATTTCTCCTCCTTACACGAGGCATCACAACAACGTTTCACCAGGCAACGCCGGTCAACTGTTGTTTGTTTATGAGAAATCGGTTGGAAACTTTCCTCATGTCAGCACGTTGTAGGTGTCGCCACCGGCGCCAACCTTGTGTGAATAGTCTGAAAAGCTAATCATTAGTATATCACGGCATCTTCTTCCTGTCGGTTAAATTTCGCGTCTGTAGCACGTCATCTTCGTGGTGAAACAATTTTAATCGCCAATAGCGTACAGCGTCTGACATGTACGAGAATACACATAATGGATATACCACTACAGGACGTAGATGCATGGTTGACGACATACGGAAATTTGTGTCTAGCTCTGAGTCGTCCACGGATAGCTAAATTTTAAAGCGACCGCTCGCGATAAGCAGGAATTCTGAGGTCGAGTCCCGTTCCGCCAAAAATTTTCATTGTCGTCATTCTATTCTGCAACTGATGGTTGTCCATATTGTTGTTCTTATTTCATACATCTTATATTACTGTTGCTAGTTGTATTCACTTCAAGAAGCGTATTTAGGACTCTGTATACATTTCTGAACTAGTTATTCACTGTATCAAAATTATATAACGGTGCCTACGTTTCCTTCCACCTATAGCTAATTTTGAGTCCTCGTTTTAGCTGCTGGTTAGGAATAGCTTTTCCATGTATTTCAGTTATTGCATCTCGCCTCTTGACACAACTCGTGCACTGTTTTCGCGGGGTATATTTCCTGCTGCGACGCCATTGACATTCCTACACAAATTCACCGGCATATTCTAAACCTCTTAGTACCATACCATTGTTATTAAAGCCGCTACATACAATTCTTTCACCAAACGTACTTGCGACCTGCATATATTCCAGTGCTAGTTGTTTCATTACTATTGTAATTGTGCCCACGCCTCTCTATCTATACGCTCACTTTCTGATACTTAATCTTAGCTAATGATCGAGAATAGTCTCTCCACTTACACCAGTCACATGTTCTAGCCCGTCATACGCTTCGCACGTTTTGTTGACGGGTTCGCTACAAGCTTAATACTGACCTCACTACAGCTGCATTGGGATTAGTTCCCAAATTACCGATCCATAGCGGCACTTGTCGATATTAATTTATTTGATTTATCGTTAGGTTTTCTTTAAAATATATTATTTACTACACTGCTTATATTCACTTACAATTTTGTTTATGCCGTATGACAGCTATAGTTACTTTGTTTTATTAATTTATCGTACTTTCACCCTCGCTTTGAGACCAATTTCAAGATATGCATATAATTGGCTGATTGGTTCATGTTCTGACGTGATGTCTGCACTTTTTTGTTTCGCTTCTTTGTACTAGTTTTATGCAGACGCTGTGAGCTACATGTAGGCATCTGAGAGCTCTTACTGTAGTAACGGATTCAATATTGTATTACTTAATGCTCCTACATATATCTCTTAGGACCATAACATTCTTGCTGTATGCACTTTATTATTGACTCTCGCAAATAATGCGATAGGCATAAGTATGTACCATTTTTTATTTTTCAATTTTTAAAATATTTTTCAAATTTTTTCTACTCATTTGTGGTGTACTTTCCTGCACAGTCTTCTGAAGAAGGGCACTAAGTGCCCGAAACCGGTAAAGAAATTAAATTACTTTTATGCAGCTGGTTGCTTATTATTTCATTATACACGACTACAGTTCCTGAAGATGGATAAAATATTAAATCCATGAACACGGTCCACTCACTGGCCAACTGCCATCGGAGGTTCGAGTCCTCCCTCGGGCATGGGTATGTGTGTTGTTCTTAGCGCAAGTGTGTAAGTCTAGGCACCGATGGACATCAGCAGTTTGGTACCTTAGAAATTCACACACATTTGACCACTGCACTGGCCAATTTTACTATAACACTGTACTCGTTCACTATGTGGGATTTTTCAGGAGAGCATTCAGCCCTGCTTCCATTTTTACGGATGACGCTGCGCGATCACAACGAACTGCGCAGTTGGGGAAGCTCTTGCAACTAGACTGGTCTGCCCGTTGCGCCGTCTTAAATCCCATCGACCACGTATGGAAAGCGTCAGGGACACGTACTGTAGAACGTCTTATGGCCAGTATGCGAGCGGATTGTAGAGCGTGCATTGCCATGGTGACCACACACCCTATTAAGAACAATGTCCCGCCTTTTACAATGTCCAGGGGACTATCATAAACCGCGATGACTTCAGTGTAACTACCGTCTTTGAATAAAACTGTCGTTACTGTTCGTCTCATTGCGCCGTTCTTTCTAAGTATGGTCCAAACTTTGTTAGTTGGCAGTGACGGATCATGCGAAACTTAATTTTGTCCATATGTTTTGAAAACCAATGTACAGTCATGGCAACAGAAATGTCTTCCTCAAATACTTGTTATCTAAATTTGTCCTATAGGATTCTACAATAACAACATAGTCTTCTAGAGATTCCCACGACAATATCTGTTACACTTTCGTATGGGTTATGACTCCCTGTTATGATCCTGGTGGTTCTGAATTAGTTCGTTCTACGCTCTCCAGTTTGCTTGATAAGGTCTCTAAACATTGGAACAATACTTTATAAATGGTCACTCTATTGTCTTAAGTGCGATTCCTTTACGTAAGGGCTACACTTACTCAGAATAATTTCAACTAATTTGCCTTTCATTCGCCGATCGGAGTGACCGAGCGGTTCTAGGCGCTTCAGTTGGGAACTGCTCTGCTGCTGCGGTCGCAGGTTCGAATCCTGCCTCGGGCATTGATGTGTGTGATGTCCTTAGGTTAGTTAGGTTTAAGTAGTTCTAAGTTCCAGGGGACTGATGACCTCAGAAATTAAGTCCCATAGTGCTCAGAGCCATTTTTTTTGTCTTTCATTCACCTTGCCTAATATTAATTTTACGATTTGCTACTATTATTCTTAAACATTTACTCATTGTGGCGTGATACACACCTTTTAATTGGATAGACCTCTGTCTGCTGCTGAACAATGATGTACAGGGTGTTACAAAAAGGTATGGCCAAACTTTCAGGAAACATTCCTCTCACACATTAAAGGAAATATGTTATGTGGATATGTGTCCGGAAACGCTTAATTTCCATGTTAGAGCTCATTTTAGTTTCGTCAGTATGTACTGTACTTCCTCGATTCACCGCCAGTTGGCCCAGTTGAAGGAAGGTAATGTTGACTTCGGTGCTTGTGTTGACATGCGACTCATTGCTTTACAGTACTAGCATCAAGCACATCAATACCTAGCATCAACAGGTTAGTGTTCATCACGAACGTGGTTTTACAGTCAGTGCAATGTTTACAAATACGGAGTCGTCAGATGCCCATTTGATGTATGGATTAGCACGGGGCAATAGCCGTGGCGCGGTACGTTTGTATCGAGACAGATTTTCAGAACGAAGGTGCCCCGACAGGAAGACGTTCGAAGCAATTGATCGGCGTCTTAGGGAGCACGGAACATTCCAGCCTATGACCCGCGACTGGGGAAGACCTAGAACGACGAGGACACCTGCAATGAACGAGGCAATTCTTCGTGCAGTTGACGATAACCCTAATGTCAGCGTCAGAGAAGTTGCTGCTGTACAAGGTAACGTTGACCACGTCACTGTATGGAGAGTGCTACGGGAGAACCAGTTGTTTACGTACCACATACAGCGTGTGCAGGCACTATCAGCAGCTGATTGGCCTCCAGGGGTACACTTCTGCGAACGGTTCATCCAACAATGTGTCAATCCTCATTTCAGTGCAAATGTTCTCTTTACGGATGAGGCTTCATTCCAACGTGATCAAATTGCAAATTTTCACAATCAGCATGTGCGGGCTGACGAAAATCCGCACGCAATTGTGCAATCACGTCATCAACACAGATTTTCTGTGAACGTTTGGGCAGGCATTGTTGGTGATGTCTTGATTGGGCCCCATGTTCTTCCACCTACGCTCAGTGGAGCACGTTATCATGATTTCATACGGGATACTCTACCTGTGCTGCTAGAACATGTGCCTTTACAAGTACGACACAACATGTGGTTCATGCACGATGGACTCCTGCACATTTCAGTCGAAGTGTTCGTACGCTTCTCAACAACAGATTCGGTGACCGATGGATTGGTAGAGGCAGACCAATTCCATGGCCTCCACGCTCTCCTGACCTCAACCGTCTTGACTTTCATTTATGGGGGCATTTGAAAGCTCTTGTCTACGCAATCCCGGCACCAAATGTAGAGACTCTTCGTGCTCATATTGTGGACGGCTGTGATACAATACGCCATTCTCCAGGGCTGCATCAACGCATCAGGGATTCCATGCGACGGAGGGTGGATGCATGTATCCTCGCTAACGGAGGACATTTTGAACATTTCCTGTAACAAAGTGTTTGAAGTCACGCTGGTACGTTCTGTTGCTGTGTGTTTCAATTCCATGATTAATGTGATTTGAAGAGAAGTAATAAAATGAGCTCGAACATGGAAAGTAAGCGTTTCCGTACACATGTCCACATAACATATTTTCTTTCTTTGTGTGTGAGGAATGTTTCCTGAAAGTTTGGCCGTACCTTTTTCTAAAATTCTGTATATTGGTTTTTTCCAGTTTTGATACTTTTAGTTCTCTCAGAAAACGTCAGTTATTCTAGGACTGAATTTTTTCCACTTACAACGTAATAAAAGGTGTTCTTCATTTCTGTCTGTTAATAAACGTAATGAATTAGAGAAATATGTTTCAAAACGAGCAATTTCATTTGACTTAATTTAGACAGATAAAAGAAAACTTGTCTTTTCTTAGTAATGCGTTCAGAATATTAACACAGAACACAGGAAGAACCATAAAAAATGGTTTCCACCCACTGAAGCGAGATTAGGGACACTATCGACAAATTTCGAGAGAGTAAACATGCCAGAAAAATGGGTAAATTTTCTCTGTACGTTAAAGGTACAGTAGCCAAAGAATGAAGTAACTAGCAGAGGTACAATGTTGTTGAGAACAACAAATAAATGGTTCAAATGGCTCTGAGCACTATGGAATTCAACTGCTGAGGTCATTAGTCCCCTAGAACTTAGAACTAGTTAAACCTAACTGACCTGCCGGCCGCGGTGGTCTAGCGGTTCTGGCGCTGCAGTCCGGAACCGCGGGACTGCTACGGTCGCAGGTTCGAATCCTGCCTCGGGTATGGGTGTGTGTGATGTCCTTAGGTTAGTTAGGTTTAAGTAGTTCTAAGTTCTAGGGGACTTATGACCTAAGATGTTGAGTCCCATAGTGCTCAGAGCCATTTTTTGAACCTAACTGACCTAAGGACGTCACACACATCCATGCCCGAGGCGGGATTCGAACCTGCGACCGTAGCGGTCTCGCGGTTCCAGACTGCACCGCCAGAACTGCGCGGCCACTTCGGCCGGCCTGAGAACAACAAGCTCCAGAAAGACACTGATGGAATCGAGCACAAACGGACAGCTTAGATTCGGCGGACTGAAGTAACAGTCCTTGTCTTTACTCTTTTTGTGTGACTGTGCATTTCCGACAGGCTGTATTCTTCTTCTAGATCCATATCTGCAAGCCACGCTATGGTGTTAGGCGAGGGGAACGGAGAGGGGTGGGGAGGGGTTCAAATGGCTCGGAGCACTATGGGACTTAACATCTATGGTCATCAGTCCCCTAGAACTTAGAACTACTTAAACCTAACTAACCTAAGGACATCACACAACACCCAGTCATCACCAGGCAGAGAAGGGGGGAGGGGGGCCTTTGTGACCCACTGCCACTACCCCGCCTTTCCCGTTCCAGCCGCGAAATGTGCGCGGAAAGAACCATTCCGACTGAGCATGAAACTCTCTAATTTTACTTCATAATTTTTTCGCGGCCTGTAAGTACTGTACTTATGAAGATTCACGATGCGTCCTGTTGCACATTAGACACTAAACCATTTCCAACAGACATCAGATAAAGAAATCATTCACTATTACTGATGGCAATGTGGGTTTTCTCTTCGATTTCTGTCGCGAAATATTGAGACTCCCAGTAAATACCATAATGCGAAAACAACGGAGGAAAAAAGTTCGCAGTTCATTAACCTCGTTCCGCTTTTGCAGAGACAGGGACTTTGAATTATGTTATTACGGCTAACATCTCCTCCAAGTTACCGGTGCATAATACGAGACATACATCAGAACGGCGAACGAACTGTGACAGCAGAAACTGTGTTTCACATTTTTTTCCCTGTTTTCTCTTAGTTCAGTGACTTGGAGATAACGAGCTGACTCGAAACCACTTCACTACCATTCATTTGAAAGCAAGAATACTACTTTAAGATTTTAATTTAATAAACTGTAACTGTGTTTTGTGTGTCTGAAAAAACAGTATCCGAAAATTCTGTGAGAAGGGATCACACCAACGAGGTCAAACTGATTACAGAAAGGCCCTCACGTTGAAAGCAGAGGGATACCACGAACAGCACGGCCAGAGAGCTGCTACCCATTCCGAAACAAGTCTGCGGAAAGTGCTCCCAGCATCGGAAGATCCACTGCGTTACGTGCGTGGGGTTTACAAGGAGCATACAGCAAAGAACGGAGCATCCAGAGCTTACAACTTTACTCCAAAACACATTACCGCCTGTGTGGTTCCTAAAAGATCGGATATGGCAAAACTTGCTTCCAACAAAACACACAGAGTCACAATAAGGTATGCAAAACTACATTCAGGTTGATCTGAGGGCCTATCTATATAATGATTGGCAATTAATAAACGAAAATGCTTACAAATAATCTGTCATCATGCAACCAAGAAGCAGAAATTGTTTTACGTACTATGCAAATATTGAAATCAAGCCTAAGAGAGAAACTTCAACAATTGAAAATATAAATAATATTTTTTGAAAATTAATTAAAGTGGGCATGGACTGTCACTAAAATTGTACAAAGCGCAATCAGTGTAGCTATGTATTGCGGAAGGCCTGACCACATCATTAGGAATAAGTATTATGCATGAAGCTAAATCGGTAAGTGAAACAGACTGTTCTAAACTCTTAGGGATTTATATTGGTAAGAACTTGAGCGAGCTGGAATCTACATGTTACAGGTCTTACCGGTACAAGTTCTAAAACTTTTGCGTCACGGGGTTTGAAATGAAAACATCAGAAAGTTGACTTAGTTTCCCTGTTTTATTTCACTAATCTTCTACAGCGTCATACTTTGGAGTCACTGAAGAAAAAAAGTGTTTGCTACACAGAAGCGGGTAACAGGCATAGTATGCTGTGTCTACTCTAGAACCTCTTTTGGAAACGTCTTTTTGGCAGTTGCGCATTCTGAAAATAGCACCACAGTACATTTACTCCCTTATGAAGCTTGTCATCAGCAATCAGTCATTCAAAATTCATAGATATAGCAGTAAAAGGAGAAACGACTGACACTATCCATTATTTAGCCTCACTGTGTCAAAGAAATGAGTGAGATAGGAGGAGGAGGAGATTAGTGTTTAACGTCCCGTCGACAACGATGTCATTAGAGACGGAGCGCAAGCTCGGGTGAGGGAAGGATGGGGAAGGAAATCGGCCGTGCCCTTTCAAAGGAACCATCCCGGCATTTGCCTGAAGTGATTTAGGGAAATCACGGAAAACCTAAATCAGGATGGCCGGAGACGGGATTGAACCGTCGTCCTCCCGAATGCGAGTCCAGTGTGCCAACCACTGCGCCACCTCGCTCGGTAATGAGTGAGATAGTCAGCTATAAAAATCATAGGCCACCTCCATAGTGATGCAAAATTTTAATAGATGCATGTTATAAAAGTGTATGTATGATTTCTGTACGCGTATGTATGTATGTATGTTCCACATCTCCTGCTAAATCTCAGGATCGATTTCAATCAGACTTGGAGCTGGAAAGAGCCACTATGGGCGTAAGAAGCAAGGGGTGGGGGTGAAAAAGAACCGTAGCTCACGGGGTGCAAACAGGCAGACTATATTCAGCCAGTATCTCAGAATGAGAACACTTCGTGACTTGCAGGCAACTTTACACATAATTTCAAATCATTACGAGACTTCTTCGCGCTGACGCCATCCACAAAATGATGTTTATCGCTTACTACATTTTCGCTGTCGTGCACTAAAACTGCCACATCAGGCATTACCTTTTAATTTATTACTTCTTTACTACTGACTCTATAAGGAACAAACTGCGCAGGCTTTATGTACATATTTCACTGGATGTACTTGTAGAATTATATCATTGTACGACACATAATTCAGGGAATATGTCATAAACATTCAGCTGCGTGAAAACGAAAATGAAGGGCGAAATTCACTAGACATACAGGTGAAATATGCGTATAAATATATGTTAAATATAGACCTATGCGAAATGTGCGTACACGGGCGTACGCGAGACCACCGCAGCCGGAAACGGTAGGTGCTGAATACCCGGCTGACAGACAAAAAAGTGCATTTTAGGAAGTTTAAGAACTTTCCAAAATACTTCCATCCACGATGTAACGCGTTATCTTGAGAAGTGGAGTTAACATATCAAAAAAATTTTGTGCAAAGCAGCCGAGCTCGTTAGCCGCTGTCAGAGGAATATTTCTGCTGCATTCAGTAAAGCACTGTCAAGAATCATTAATATAAATGTCATAAAAAGGGCGGAAAGACACTTCGTGTGCAACTTTCATCGGAAATAGCATGCCGAAACAATATATTTATGAATGAGCAATCGTATATTAGCGAAAAGAGAAAGCAGCTATTTATGTTTTGATATTATACTGCACCTGTACATTCTTATAAACAAATTCTGTTGCTGATACGAAGAGCCTGCCTCCTCGGTGCAGCCATAGTCAATAATAGCTACCTATCAGCCGGCCGTAGTGGCCGAGCGGTTCTAGGCGCTACAGTTTGGAACCGCGCGACCGCTACTGTCACAGGTTCGAATCCTTCCTCGGGCATAGATGTGTGTGATGTTCTTAGGTTAGTTGGGTTTACGTAGTTCTAAATTCTAGGGGACTGATGACCTGAGAAGTTAAGTCCCATAGTGCTCAGAGCCATTTGAACGAAACCAAGTACCTATCAAAGAGACTGCAACAGTCCTCCGGTATAGTTCTGCGCAGATGCGGAAACCAGCGGATATCCACAATAGTAACTGCTACCCATAATAATTATGACTTCGCGGATGAACCATCATCGATGTGGAAATCTAATGTCATATCTGCGTGTGTCAGTAATTATAATTACTTTGTGATTAAAAATTAAACAACAGTCGATTACATATGACTGGTACTAACAATTACTGTTGTTTTAAGTCAGTTGTTACTCATTTGGGACGGAGTGTCACTATGTTGACTTGAATGTATAGCTTTATGGACGGGATAGATATATTGGTGGAATCTCCAAGTGCTAAAGATGGCGCCGGCTAATTACATTGACAAGAGTAGCACGTTAATATGATCTGATATAAGAGGCGCGTTCAAAAAGTAACGCAACTCTTTCTTTTCTCATAGCAGGTGGTTTTACTCAGGATTCCGACATAGCATATTATTCTACTCTTTTGGCTACAAAACTCTGGTTTTTAACATAATCTACGTTGAATACGACGACCTTACACCACATCTCTGAAGAGCCTGTATGTCCGCGTGGTTCCGCTCTGCTTCCGACGCTGAAACCAACGTCCTGCTGCATCAATAACCTCCTCATCTTCCACGTACTGCTTCCCGTGGAGAACATAATTCATGGAAGTTGGAAGGTACGAGATCCGGGCTGTAGTTTGGTTGAAGAAGAACAATCCAACGGCCGGCCGATGTGGCCGAGCGGTTCTAGGCGCTTCAGTCCGGAACCGAGATGCTGCTACGATCTCAGGTTCGAATCCTGCCTCGGGCGTGGATGTGTGTGATGTCCTTAGGTTAGTTAGGTTTAAGTAGTTCTAAGTCTAGGGGACTGATGACCTCAGATGTTAAGTCCCATACTGCTTAGAGCCATTTTTGAACAATCCAACGAGGTTTTGTGAGATGCTGTAGGGTACGCAGACTTGTGTGAGGTCTTGCATTGTTATGGAGAAGGAGAAGATCGTTTACCTTTCCGTGGCGACGAGCACGGTGAAGTGGTTTCTTCAGTTTCCTGAGGATAACACAGTACACCTCAGGGTTGACCGTTGCACCAAGAGGAACAGAATAACCCCTTCAGAGTCCTACAAGACGGTCGCCACGATTTTAGAGGCTGAGAGTTCAGCTTTGAGCTCTTTCTTCGGAGAAGAGGCAGTATTGGTTTTGCCGTTTAGTTTCCGGTACGAAAAGATGAACACATGTTTTATCGCCTGGGACAAAAACCGTCACTATCAGCCTGGTATGCCGTTAATAATTCCGCACAGACGGACTTTCGTTGCTCTTTATGGTCGTCGGTTAGGTGGCGAGGAACCCAATTGGCTCACACCTCTGAGGATTCCAACTGGTGGGCGAGTGTGTTAGCACTACAAACAGAGACGTGTCCGATTATGATCAGCCGGTCACCTTGAAAGTGTCCGCAGGTTCCAACATTGGATAAGTCACAGCTGCGTGCGGCCGACCGGCAAGCGAGAGATAGGACAGATTCGAGCGACCTTAATGCGATGGTAGCAGAAGTCTCGCCGAACGATCTTGTCCACTGCAAGCGCTTATGAGTTTCTGCGGCGCTCTTATTTTCCGCTAAAAGAAACTCTTTGACAGCTATATGTCTGAAAAAGCACCTCCGTTACAGACGCCATTTCATTAGCTACTTATAGCGCATGCACCCGTGGTCTAGGGACCTGCACTGTAGCTCAGCGTGTTCGGTCAGAGAACTGGCTGGTGCTGGTCTCTGTAATAAAAAAAAAAAAACTGAGTGAATGGATCAACAACGAACTTCAACGGATGTCATGTGACGTCCGCTAAGGCCAAATACAACGAAAAAAAGGGGGTAGCGTCTTTGGTTAGTAATTAAAACGTCCTCGGTCCAGTGTTCGAATCCCGCCAGTATTTAAATCTTTATTATTAATCAGCACTGGCAGCCGAAGACTTCTGTCATAAAGAAGTCACCCTCATTCTGCCAACGGCCTTGCCAAGAGTGCGGAGGAGCGGACAGAGGATCAAGGCACTCTCTTGTCCTTGCGGTGGGAAACTGTCCCTAAAGGCGAAGAATCAGCAATGATCAACGGCATGACGATGCAGAAGACAATGGAAACACCCACTGCTGAAGATGAAGAGATAGAGAAAGTATATGAGGATATTGAAAGGATAACACAGTACGTAAAGGGAGATGAGACTCTAATAGTCGTGGGGGACTGGAATGCAGTTGTATGGGAAGGAGTGGAAGAAAAGGTTAGAGGAGAATATCGGCTTGGGACAAGGAATGACGGAGTAGAAAAGCTAACTGATTTCTGTTATAAATTTCAGCTAGTAATAGCGAATACTCTGTTCAAGAATCACAGGAGGAGCAGATATACTTGGAAACGGGCGAGTCAATTTTTCATCCGTTACAGATGAATGAGGGAATCGCATCTAAAGGTATAAATTTGATGCAGACTGCAAAGCGTCATAAATTACTGTACGGTCAGTTAAGACAATCTTTTTATGTACTCGGAAGTGGACATTGATTCACACGAGTCTAACAACTGCAGTTAGTAATATTTCAAAATAAACTCTTGTCAAACATCCATACCGAGCTAAGTATGACAGTTCCATCAACGTTAAACACCAGACATTTCATTAGAAGTCTCTAACAGAGCTATCGTATATATTGGTCCGCATTATGTCAGATTTCAAATCCAAGTTCCTATTACAACACAATAGGAAACTGTATGCGTGAAACGTTCAGTGAATTCGAAAGTAAAATTCTATGTACCGACTTGACAGAAAATCCTAGGATGTTATGGTCTTACGTTAAATCAGTAAGTGGCTCGAAACAGCATATCCAGACACTCCGGGATGATGATGGCATTGAAACAAAGAATGACACGCGTAAAGCTCAAATACTAAACATCTTTTTCCAAAGCTGTTTCACAGAGGAAGACTGCACTGCAATTCCTTCTATAAATCCTCCCACAAACGAAAAAATGGCTGACATCGAAATAAGTGTCCAAGGAATAGAAAAGCAACTGGAATCACTCAACAGAGGAAAGTCCACTGGACCTGACGGGATACCAATTCGATTCTACACAGAGTACGCGAAAGAACTTACCCCCTTCTAACAGCCGTGTACCGCAAGTCTCTAGAGGAACGGAAGGTTCCAAATAATTGGAAAAGAGCACAGGTAGTCCCAGTCTTCAAGAAGGGTCGTCGAGCAGATGCGCAAAACTATAGACCTATATCTCTGACGTCGATCTGTTGTAGAATTTTAGAACATGTTTTTTGCTCGCGTATCATGTTGTTTTTGGAAACCCAGAATGTACTATGTAGGAATCTACATGGATTCCGGAAACAGCGATCGTGTGAGATCCAACTCGCTTTATTAGTTCATGAGACCCAGAAAATATTAGATACAGGCTCCCAGGTAGATGCTATTTTCCTTGACTTCCGGAAGGCGTTTGATACAGTTCCGCACTATCGCCTGATAAACAAAGTAAGAACCTATGGATTATCAGACCAGCTGTGTGGCTGGATTGAAGAGTTTTTAGCAAACAGAACACAGCATGTTGTTATCAATGGAGAGACGTCTACAAACGTTAAAGTAACATCTGGCGTGACACAGGGGAGTGTTATGGGACCATTGCTTTTCACAATATATATAAATGACCTAGTAGATAGTGTCGGAAGTTCCATGCGGCTTTTCGCGGATGATGCTGTGTATACAGAGAAGTTGCAGCATTAGAAAATTGTAGCGAAATGCAGGAAGATCTGCAGCGGATAGGCACTTGGTGCAGGGAGTGGCAACTGACCCTTAACATAGACAAATGTAATGTATTGCGAATACATAGAAAGAAGGATCCTTTATTGTATGATTATATGATAGCGGAACAAACACTGGTAGCAGTTACTTCTGTAAAATATCTGGGAGTATGCGTGCGGAACGATTTGAAGTGGAATGATCATATAAAATTAATTGTTGGTAAGGCGGGTGCCAGGTGGAGATTCATTGGGAGAGTCCTTAGAAAATGTAGTCCATCAACAAAGGAGGTGGCTTACAAAACACTCGTTCGACCTATTCTTGAGTATTTCTCATCAGTGTGGGATCCGTGCCAGATCGGGTTGGCGGAGGGGATAGAGAAGATCCAAAGAAGAGCGGCGCGTTTCGTCACAGGGTTATTTGGTAACCGTGATAGCATTACGGAGATGTTTAGCAAACTCAAGTGGCCGACTCTGCAAGAGAGGCGCTCTGCATCGCGGTGTAGCTTGCTCGCCAGTTTCGAGAGGGTGCGTTTCTGGATGAGGTATCGAATATATTGCTTCCCCCTACTTATACCTCCCGAGGAGATCACGAATGTAAAATTAGAGAGATTCGAGCGCGCACGGAGGCTTTCAGACAGTCGTTCTTCCCGCGAACCATACGCGACTGGAACAGAAAAGGGAGGTAATGACAATGGCGCGTAAAGTGCCCTCCGCCACACACCGTTGGGTGGCTTGCTTAGTATAAATGTAGATGTAGATGTAGATGTATGTGTCCTGAATTTTTAGCGGAATTTCTGTTCATTTTTCCCCGTAAACTCTATGGACATTCGTCTGGCGAAAGGTTCTACAGCCAAAGCTATCGCTCTTGTGGTCGCTGTGAGATATGGAGGACACAACTCTGTATCCTCTGCGTGGCAGCATAAGCTAGCTTCCGGTGCAAACTTGTAAATATGAGATGGAGATAGAGGTGTTTACAGACACATTCTGGGTGAGGCGCAGAGTGATTGCGAACAGCTGGAGATTGTGCGTTCTGCAGGAAGTCGTCACGACCAAACTAGTCGCATTATCCTTGTTCAAATGGCTCTAAGGTCATCGGTCCCCTAGACTTAGAACTACTTAAATCTAACGACATTACACACATCCATGCCCGAGGCAGGATTCGAACCTGCGACTGTAGCAGCAGCGCGGTTCCGGACAGAAGCGCCTAGAACCGCTCGGCCACAGGGGACGGCCATTATCCTTGTTCCGCATGTTCCCAGAATACGTCAACCGTTACTTTTCAGGCTCTTATTTAGCTCTAAGAAGTAGAGGAGACAGCATTTCAGAATTTTCATTTCTTCTTTCTGGGTTTTTCTGCCTGGATAAAAGTCCATTAATGATTTGTTCGTCTAAAATTTTTTTCTGCTCAGGACTTCTTTTTTTCTGCGCGCGTTTTCATTGACTCAATTTTAACTTTACTGCGAGTTTCATAGAATTCTGCAAATCGTCTGCTACATCTGGCTGGTTCCATTCTGTTAAGATGCCCATACATTTTTAGCTTATGTTTCTTGATATCCGAATAAATGTTGGTATACGTTTGAATTTCCTTATTTGCTCTGCCTGTATCTTCCTTCTCCAGTGAATTTCACACCTAAATTTGATTAACTTTAATTCTCTCTTTTGAATTACTTCGATGTCTCTCTTTCTGCTTAAGATGAGTGTTTCTGTGCCAGAAGCAACTCTTCTTTGAAGATCGTATTGTATTCCGATTTGGGTATTTTGAGATTAATTTCTGTTGTAAATATGTTTTCGTATATGTCGAAAGGTTATTTCCGTTTTGTGGTAAGTAATTTCATAAAAATTTTTGCAGGATGGTATTTTGAACAATTCCAACTAAATATTTAAATGAGTAACTTTCTCGATTAATTCGTACTTAGTTTCTAGAAATTTGGGTGTTAGGCTGTTGCTAGACATGTACCTTGTTTTCCAAATCAGATTTGGAGACATGGCCTTCCGCTATTTTCTTACTGATGTCTATTTACTTTTGATCTGTTTGTGTCCTGAATGACATTCGCCAGGTCGTATGCAAACGCTTAGTTGTTTATCATAATATTAGTTCTTCATAATTTAATCAGTCTGTTTTTAATTTCGATACTAGATTTCGCCACAGATTACTTTACGAAGACGTAGTTGAAAACTAACGGATGGAGACCACTTCGTTACCCCATTCCTGTTTTAATTTCAAAATGTTACAAATTTCCTCCCTTGAACTTTCCTTTTGATTTTGGGCCATTTAGCGTTTCTCTGAAGATTGCGGTGGTTTCACGGTCGAGACTACGTTCCTTCAAAATCTGTAAGAGAGAATTACGGTCAGCTGAGTCAAGTGGTTTTTTTCATCTACCAATGTACAACCCACTTTCTTATTACAAATTTTTGATATCTGATGATTTTTTCAGAATTGAAATTTGTTCCAAGCAAAGCGTATTATCTGCTTTATAGTCGTTGAATTTGCACTCAAGTTGTTCTTGCGATGGTTCCAACAGACAATGAGACATAGTATTGTATGTGACACGAAAAAGTGGAACCATTTTTAATTACGAGAATTAACACGATTTATTTCTGGCTTCTTATGAAGTTTTAAGAATTTTCTCAGTTTGTCAAATGGCTTACATGGCCAATGTAATTACGACGTATTTTATGGCTTTTGGGCAATTAGGAATCATATACTCTGCAGTAATTCTATCTTCCACCAGTCGCTTTGGTATCTATTAGCCTTTTAATTTGTCTGACAGTGTTTTCTCCATTTGTTGCTTGTGAGTTTCGTTTCTTTTTAGGGAAATTCCTGGTGGAAATTTTTCTCCTAGCTCAGGGTAACATCGAAATTTCATGTAATATTTGGAAAGTCCCTTGTTGTTTAGTTCTATCTGTACACGAGGGCTCCTTGAAGCAGAGATTTTGGGGCTGGTATTATAGTACGTATTTTATTTTCTACAAGTGATACTTTCCGATCCACGTTAAAAAGATATACAGCGAGTTTGGGGCAGTGGTTAAGAAGTGGAGTTGTATTAGGGACGAGGGGAGACTCAAATAACAATCGAGTAGTTGAGATATTGTTTTCCAGTAATAGCTTCAGTATCTCCAATACTTTTATTAAAAAATATAAATTTTGTTGATAATTTAAAATACAGTCGATTTCAAGACTCGATTGTACAGGAACTAAACAACGAAATAAACTGTGTGATACAAATGTATGAAGAAACTGACATTGTTGCTGGAATAAATTAAACAGCAGATAAGAGCCATATTCATGTCTGACTTACAACAAACGGAAAATTTCGGTAAAATTCACCATGACTTGATTGAAACAGTTGAGCCGAATGACATTACGGCTCCTGCAAGAATGATAGGTGCAATATAACAAATTCCATACGCATCCTTGTATAGTCTGAACTGGAGCTCTGTGTCCAATGACCTATTTTCCGTCTTCAGAATTTCGATTAGTGTTTCTTGCGGACTATCATTTAGCATCTTATGCAAAGCGGAGCACGTATTACACCAAATAATTAATGTAATATGTTTTACATATTCTAGTATTTGTCTGCCCATTTAATTTCCCTCTCTTCCGCACTTCCAGCGCCAAGCCTAATATTTCCAGCATGCTGCGGGTATTATTTTCCTTCTTGTGCTAAGGTTCTGCCACAGATTTCTTTCCTCGTTCACACTTTATAGTGCTAGTTCGTTTCGTATCTTATCCGTCCATTTCATTTTCAACGTTCTTCGATAGCACTACATTTCATATGCTTCCAGTTCTTTTTCACCATATCTATACATTATGGGTCAGGAAAAGTAATGGAAGGCCAAGAGTGTGGTATATAAGAACTCCAATTCTGTTTTATAAGCGTTTTTGGAATACTCAGGTTTATTAACATAAAAAATATCTCAGGGATATTTTGAAAGTGCTCTATGTAACTTTGCTGTACTCTTTGTGTTTGCATAGAACTTGAACGATCGCAACTGATGACGTAAGAACATTAAAGTAATTGAAATTGAATAAAATAGTCTGAAATAAATTACTCTCTGTCGAGTGGTCAAAAACGTTACCTTTGTGCCAGAAACAGTAGCTCTTCGCAGAAATATTAAATTTGACAGAAGTACTCCTCAACTTTTGATCCCGTTGTAGTGTGGTTAGGGCTTTCAACGTGTAGGTGTTTTAAGCTACTAATTCGGGAACTGTGTCTATTCAGAAACACGGACAGAACTAGCTTTAATAGAAAACCAAATATTTCCGAGAACATTAGCTTTATCATCCTATCGATCCAGCACTGTGAAAACAGAATCCTGTCACCGCGGCTAGTCGTTAGTTTACCGTTACTGTAAAAGTTCTAGTAATTAGTTTTGGGTAATGCTGATCGTAGGAATTCAAAGTGCACTGACGCTTAACCCGTGGACATGGAGGAACATAAACAAATGCTCGTAACTTTGCTCTTTGATGAATCGGTAGTCCAACTGCCGCATTCCAGTTGCTATAAGCTTGCAGAGTCATTGGTCAAGGATTTTAACTTGGTTAAGTTTCAGATCGCCCCATAAAACCAAATATTTCCACAACGAATTACAAGGCGAATGAAGCCCCAGCCCCAGAGAGAGTGGCCGCGACGTCATGACTACGCCAAGCGAGAGAGCGAGAACGGTAGAACAAAGTATGTTCCGGACTTATTCACATCGCACGCAATTCTACTTAACTCTCCAAGCACGCCTAGCTGGCTCCTCTCACGATGAAGTTTATTATACCTGCACAAACACCTTGGACAGTACTCAACTCAACGTTTAGCTGTGTTCTCTGGGCCTCTCTCGTTACATATCGGTGTAATTTCCGTGTCTTAGTATTTGCATTGTTGTATCTTGGCCATAATTTTTCTAACTATGGTCACTAGTGAACTAGTTTGACCCTTTCACAAGCACTAGAGGCTGAATCATCAAAGCAGTTGATCAACAAATAACATTGTCTGCCAACACAAGGGCTAACATCGAAGAAAACAGTAGGAAAGTTCTGAAATAAATTAAGCGATTGATTCGTAGAAAATAAATTATTGATAGCAGCCCACAAAACAGTTTATGTACAGACATCAAAAAAAGTTTTGCATCACCTCGGTTCCGAGAGATCCGGAACGGGGGATGAGGGGTGGGGGGGGGGGGGCGAGGAAGGGGGTTTTGCGGAGGGTGATTGAAGGTCAATATTTGTGTTTTCTTGAATAAGTCTAAAACTGCGACTCCTAGCGAAAATACTTCCCAGTGCGAAAATTAACTACGTTAAATTTCCTACGAAAAAGGTCCTGGTCACTCTAGGACTAGTCATTTCCAGGTTGCAGGGCATGGAATATTTCAGATTTTAAAAAATAGTGCTGTAATTGTATAAAATTAATGTTTATTGTTAAATGAAGTGGGGTAAGAGCAAATGTTAAACGTATGTACCACACCTAAGTGTAACAGAACCGTACTATGAGGGGGTTTAACAAGGTAGAGGAAGGAATGGGGTGAAGGACAGAAGTGTGAGGGGTATAGGTCGCCAGACGGCAAACTGAACAGCGAGCAGGCGATTCGCCACACTCTTCATCCCAGTATATCAGAAGAAGCAACTACAGGGTCTTTTACAAAGTGCAAAGACATGACCATGGGGTGTTTGTTTTCTACAAAGTGCTTCAACACCACACGGACAAACGCAAGAAACACATATGGACAGATATACGTAAATCTCTTCAACAATGTTAAAGGTGAAATTGATTCTTAGTCGTGCTATATGACAGCTGTAGCATTCTTCTGTGAAAGGCGACTTCCCACTGCTCGCTTTTCAGTTTACGGACAGACTATACCTTCCCAGTATTTCCTGTTGAGTTCTCTTATGGGAGAAGACGAAACAACTTCACTGAGTGCACTACGCCTGTAAGTATAGACCAACTGTTTTGCGTCCAGGCACCCACACTTCAGTACCTGACCTGCTGCCAAGAGCAAACTAAGCATTAATGGTTTGCTCTTGCACATGTACTTGGAACTACTAACTAACATATAAACATGTTACCCATAATAGCTGTAGTTATTAGTCGGCAAATAAAGTAAATACTGACGTAATGTTGTTCAGTACACTGTCCTCAGTCACCAATAAAAACATTTTCACTTATACCCCTAACACGCTGTATAGTGGTGTAATTTTCAGTTTCTTGAGTACTTATTTACAATTGTCATTAATTGCCCTCGTGCAGTGAAAGAACAGTGTGCAGAAATTTACCTAGATTCTATATACGTTTATTGCTTAGTATTATTAGTAACTCATATGTGTTCCGCGTGGTGTTAATGCATTTTGTGGAAAATAATGCATCACCTGCGAATGTCTGTGCACTGCCTCGTCAGCTTGCCAAATACCTGTAGTTACTTCTTGTGATGTAGTGGGGTAGAAAGTGTGGGGAATCGCCTGCTCGCTCTTCATTTTGTTGACCTATGAAATAGTGAAATAGGGAAATGCGTGACTACAATATGGCGACCTACCTTCGCTCAGGTTTCTACCCCCCCCCCCCACCCTCTCCGTCCCCTACGCACTGTTAAACCACCAGAAAACAATATATCCCATAATACCTCGCTTCGCTACTGCAGGACGTGGTACACACATTTAATATATGTTCATAACCCACTTCGTTTAACAATTAACATTAGTTTTATATCATTAAAACAGATTTTAATAACCAGCGAATTTTCTACACCTTGAAAGTGAATAGGACCTTTTTTTGTACGAAATTAAACGCACGAGAGCGTGCTGACAAGTAATGCATCCGATTTTTTAATTCTGTTTTCAATATCGGTTGAAGAATTATATGGCGTGCGTATTACTCGATCGACTTCCTCGCTTCGATGACGCAAGATGCAACCCCCTGCCGCTAGAGCGGCCCGAATTGAAGCGCATAACACTGTGGTGTTACCTTCACACAGTGGGCGCATCCGATTTTCGCGTGTTTCCAGAACTTAAAGAACATCTTTGAGGACTTCACTTTGATAGTGATGAAGCGGTGTAAGGAGAGGTGAGTCTGTGGTTCCGTCAAGGAACTCAAACATTCTACAGCCATGGCACTAAGAAATTAGTCTCTCGCTGGGAGGAATGTGTTCGTAACTAGGATGATTATCTTGAGAAATAAATATGTAATCACAAGGATAAAGATTTAGAAAGTTAATACAGTTCGTTTATACAAAAGGCTTTGAGAGTTTTCACACAAAACATTGGGAGGCACTACTTTTCAGCACGCCGTCGTCGTTTATTCTTTTTATTAGGAAAAATCGTCGCTACAGGTAATCGTTTTTGAGTTACTCTAGAAACACCTAAGAAGGTGACTTTTATATGCCCTCATCTTCACCCCCCACGCTCAGATCCCAACGGTTGTGGTTAAAAAAAAAATAGTATGTGAGCCGGTGGATTTCTGGCGCCAGCCGATATCGATTCTTACTTCCATCTTTGATCGTTGTCCCTATGCCTTGTTCTCTTTGCGTCTTTGAGGCAGGCTATTTACGGTGGCGCGCGTGCGAAAGTCGTGAAGAGGGGGTCCGCGCATGAGCCGAGTCAGTCCGTGACGTGACGTGACGTGACGTGCTTTCGATGTTGTCGTTGTGGGGAGTTGACGACACCACGTCACGTGGCACGGCCGTATGCTGTGAGGACAAGCTGAGTTGGAGCAAAGAAGAAGCATGGGCCGCTGCCGGAAAGTATTAAAGTTGTATTGACACGGCTGGCCAGTGGCGGCCAGGATTTGCTAATACCTCGAAAGCTATGTGGATGGATGGCGTGTGAATTTCACATGAAGAAGAAAAAATACATCGCCAAGCGTTCGTGGTGGGTTCCTCCTTCTATATATATAGTGAATATTATTGTGTACTTAAGGACTGTTGACTGTTGCAGTTGCTCGTGCTAGTGGCCAGCAAAACATTCACTGCTGTGGTGGCGAGGCTAGTTATGTTCTGGAACGGCCATGAAATTATGTTACTAAAGTGGCTAGAAATAGCGCCTCGCATTTGTAAGTTTGGGTTTGGTGCTTAGTGGTGCGCTGAAGGTAGCTGGTTCACTTGAACCTCATTTCTTAATTTCGTTATAGATTTAGAATTTTCTGGTTTTACGAATTGGTGGTAGTTGTTGTTTCTTAATAATCTCTTGTGTGTATGGAAGGCAAGTGGCCATGATAAATATAGGTCATATTGTGTTTTACGGTCGGAAAGAGGCCGTGTGTCTTTTGCAATTTCAAATACCTATCTGAAGGTTGATTGTCACGTTAGGTACTGCACGTTTGATTTATATGGTGTCAGCCATTCAGCAAAGACAGATTATGTTGTAAGGTGGACCTTAAGTCATTGAGTGTTGACAGACACATCTTTTCACGTAGTATCTAGATATTTTTTTTTTTTTATCAAAGGAGACTAAGCTCCTTAATTCTGTAAATTGGTTAACTTGTAATATGTTTATATTAAGGTACTGCTTTTCTATATATATATTTGTGTAACTTGTATATACTACAGTGTGTCTATCGCTCATGTTTTCCTGTTTTCAGAAACGTGTATAGCGGTCGACGCGATCTTGCAGTGTGACGGAAATCTCAGGATTTGAACTCAGGGCCGTCCCGATTTCTCTATTCCATTCAACATTTTAGGGGGAAGATTTCCTACTGCCCAAAGGTGAGTATAAGTTCACCCTTTGGATCGTGTGTTTGTGAAATAGTAATAGATTGTTTGCTCGTGTCCATCTCAGTTTGTCATTTATGGCACTCCCTGCTAATGTCGTACGAAAATATGCGACTAGACTAATTTTTTCCCTTATTGGCCCTTTGCTGTCTTGGTTGAGAGGGCTAATCAGGGCGCAGTGCGGAGCAGCGTGGCGGCAGTACGCACCGTCTCCTCGCGGTGCCTCCGCGAGCACCTGGCGGGCATTTTGAGCTCGGCAGCGAGCAGCATGAGCTCGCGCACGGTGAGCCGCGGCTGCAGCAGGTCCTCCTGCATGAGGTAGCACGACACGCGCCGGAAGTGCGCCTCGTCCCGCGGAGAGCCGCCCAGCAGCAGTTCGCCGCTCACGCCAGACCGCCTGCAACACGACGAGGGCAGGGTACAGCAGGACGCAGCGGTCTCGTCCACTGCAAGTGTCAGCCGCCGCGGTGGACCCACTGTGCAGGGTAGCGGCGGTAAGGCCAGGCACATATTGGGAAGAAGGTAGCGAAGAGCAGGGCAGGGCAGAGAAGTGTAGCAAATGTTTCTACATCTATGTGTATATCTACATCGACACTCCGAAAGCCACCGTAAGGTGCGGGGCGAAGGCTACCCTGTACCACTACTTGTCATTCCCCCTCCTGTTACACTCGCAAATAGAGCGAAAGAAAAACGGCTGTACGCCTCCGTGTGAACCCTAATTTCTCGTATCTTCGTGGTCCTTACGCGCGATGTATGTGGACGGCAGTAGAATCGTTCGGCAGCCAGCTTAAAATGCCGGTTCTCTAAATTTTCTTTGTTGTTGTTGTTTTTGTTGTTGTGCTCTTCAGTCCTGAGACTGGTTTGATGCAGCTCTCCATGCTACTCTATCCTGTGCAAGCTTCATCTCCCACTACTTACAGCAACCTACATCCTTCTGAATCTGCTTACTGTATTCATCTCTTGGTCTCCGTCTACGATTTTTACCCTTGCTTGCTCAATATATAGATTGAATAACATCGGGGATAGGCTACAACCCTGTGTTACTCCCTTCCCAACCATTGGTAGTCAACTGAGTGAAAAATTAAGCCCTACTGCAAATGGAAAAAAAATTTCATCACAGCAAAAAACTCCAACCAAGTAATCTTGGCAATGCAGCTAATGAGCGATGTGAAATATGAATTATTGGATCATACACCCTGTCTACCAGATTTTGAACCACAGCTGTCAGCTGTCAGCTGACAGGTATTCCTGCTTAAGGGAAGTCTCTCTAACAAAGAAACCACTTTCGACAAAGCTTAGGTATCCGATTAATGAGGAAATTAGTATATTTCATAAAAACATACAAGGCTTTAGAGATAAAGTTAGTGAATTGCTTATTGATGTTGACTCTGAAATTATTGGTATATCTGAACACTTCTTAAATAAGGAGATAATTCAGAGGCTTCCTTTACTAGGATACAGGTTGGCTGGCAGCTTTTCTAGGAGCTCTATGCGGTGTGGGGGAGTAGCCATGTATGTGAAAAACGGTATCCCATTTGAGTCAATTGATGTTTCAAAGTACTGCACTGAAAAGGTGTTTGAATGTTGTGCAGGTGTGGTTAAATTTAGTGGAGCTAAACTTCTGTTATTTGTAGATCCCCAGACTCCGATTTCACAACGTTTTTGCGAATGCTAGAGGAGGTTCTTGGTTCACTTTATAGGAAATACAAAAAGTTAGTTATATGTGGTGACTTCAATATAAATTGTATAAGTGATTGTGCAAGGAAAGGGATGCTGGTAGACCTCCTTAATTCATATAATCTTATGCAAACCGTATTCTTTCCAACGAGAGTGCAAGGGAACAGTAGAACAAGCATAGACAATATTTTTGTTCATTCGTCATTACTAGAAGGGCATTCTGTTAGCAGAACCTCTTGTTGACCCCTATTCAATAGTCTGGGAATTCTGACATTGTCCTCACAGTATATATTTTCTTTAATGTCGTTTGCTGTTAGCAATATTAGTTTATTCCCAAGAGTTAGCAGCTTTCACTCAGTTAACACTAGGCAGAAATCAAATCTGCATGTGAAATGCACTTCCTTGACTCTTGTGCAGAAAGGAGTGCAGTATTCTGCTGCATCCATTTTCAATAAGCTACCATAAGAACTCAAAAATCTTAGCAGTAGCCCAAACGCTTTTAAGTCTAAACTGAAGAGTTTCCCCATGGTTCACTCCTTCTATTCTGTCGAGGAGCTCCTGTAAGAGCTAAAAAATTAAGCAAATTCCAGTGTTACATTCTTGATTTTCTTTATTTAAACTAATGACGTGTCGCCTGAATATGTTTCTTATATTTCATTTTATCTGTTCCTACAATCGTGTTATAATTTCGTGTATTGACTCGTTCCATGACCATGGAGACTTCTCCTTAATGTGGTCCCACGGAACAATAAATAAATAAATAAATAAATAAATAAATAAATAAATAACCAAAAACTTTTTGAGTTCAATGAAGAATATACGGTAGCAGTTGACGAGCATTTCCCAGATTTTTCTGGTCGCACTTAGGGTCGAATCTATTCACTCAAAAAGTTAGACAAATTGGACTAATTTTATAGGGGACAACGTTGTATCTGCATTTATGTTCTTGCGATGCACATTACCGTGTTTGGTCGATGGTACAATGAGTATTTATCAGCTGAGAGACCCTCCAAGGTAAAAAGTCGCTGTGAAGAAAGTTCTTAAGAAACAGATACCGCTGCATAGGTGGTGTAAAACTAAACATAGGGCTATGGATACTACGATGCTGATTGAAACGCGTTTGCTTGTCAAAAGGACGATGCATGAAGCCTTCAAAGACTGCCTTAGCAGAATATTAATGAAAGATCTCTCGCGCAACCCAGGGAAATTCTGATTATATGTAAAGACTTTTAGTGGTACCAGTATTAGTGTCGAGATACTCAAGAACGAGACAGGAATTGAGATTGTGGGTTGTAAAGCAAAAGTAGAAATGTATGATCTTGGCCTTTCTCGGAGAATCAGGTGTTTGTACTGTTGAGGGGGTGTCCAGTCAGGTACAGATGTTTTCATAACACGATATTTCGACAGGGTACCTTGCCGTCATATTCAGGTGATACCTGTAAAATGGGCGTCTTTGCTACATCCCGCCTCCGTAAAGAAAATGTATGTAGGCTTTATTACAGCTTTTTCCAGAGCTTTCTCTTCGAAGTCCTCCATGAAAAAGTAGTTTCAGGAGGGATTCGAAGGGAAAGCTCTGGAAACAGCTGCAATGAGGCGTACATGCTTTTTCAGATATGTTTACGACATTTTATAAAAGACATCATATTTACGCCAGTGACTGCAACACTTCATTTCACGACTGCAATTTCGACCTTAAGCCATTATCAAGTGCAGATTTATGTGGCTTTAAGCCATGTCAACTTAAAATGAGCTGACACATTTATATGTCGTTGTCATTACTATTAAATACATTCGTGACGCTGTTACACATTGCGAACACACATATCGATATGTCATAAAACAACATAGTCTGATACGGTTTCGGAAGTCAAAGTCCAAGAATTTAGGAGTTCCTCCAACATCTGGACTCTCTACGCCCCGCTGTCAAGTTCACCATGAGGTGGAAGAGAATGACGAACTCCCCTTTTTTGACGTCTTAGTCAAGAACGAATGGCACTATAAGACACAATGTGTACAGGAAAGCCACGTAGACCGATCTATATCTCCACGTGCCGGCTGCCATCATGCTTCACAGCGTGGGGGTGCAATACGTACACTGGTTCGCAGGGCGCGCTCACGGATGAGGAGAGGCTATCAAGTGGGCTTAACCCCCTTCAGCACGTTTTCAGGAGGAACAGATACGACGGGAGACAAATCTGACGTGCTTTCAGGCAGAAAGTAAAAGCCCAGCAGAGAGAAAACGACGAGGAGGAAAAGGCACTGTTGTATCTGCCGTACGCCGGCAAAGTATCGATAAAATTGGTAGAATCTTGGATCGAGGTATCATTAAATGCGTTTTACGTTCACCTCCGAAAAGCGTGCATTGTTAGATACTGTGGAAGATGGTTTGGGGCACCGTGAACAGGTGTTTACCGTATTCTATGTAAATACAATAAGGTGTATGTCGCGGAAACCGTACGGACAGTCAAAGAAAGATTCAAGGAACACAGAAGACACGCCGAACTTAAGCAGCCAAGACAATCTACG
This sequence comes from Schistocerca cancellata, assembly GCF_023864275.1. NCBI lineage: Eukaryota > Metazoa > Arthropoda > Insecta > Orthoptera > Acrididae > Schistocerca > Schistocerca cancellata. Next base: position 319,438,925 of record NC_064628.1, on the reverse strand, counting down.
GTTGCAGAACATTGCCTGGGACTTTATGAAATAACAGAAGTGCTAAGAAAGACTTCTCTGTTTTGGTACTGTGTTCTGAAAGAGGCTATTGTAATTCGAGTGGCCGAGGGACTGATCAACAGAGACACTGGGTACACCCTCATCAATGCTTAGGACCCAGCACTCAGCTAACTAAAATCATAGCGTCGGCTGAGAGGGAGTACCGCGCGGAACGCGGCCCACAAACGTACTGAGGGCCAGAGTTCGCGCCCAGCTTGTACCCGTTCCCTCCCCTCCGCGACCCCACTCCATCCGTCGCGGCATGCAGCGTGCGGCTGGCAGTGGAAGGAAGAAGGGTGGAGGGGCGAACAGATATTAAGAAGGCGGAATGTAGCAACGACGCCCGTTCTACAGGTATCACCTGAATATGAGGGCAAAGTACGCTGTCGAAATATCGTGTTACAAAACCGTATGTACCCGGCTGAAAACCCGGAAAAAAAGCAGAAATGTTGAAAATGTTGAACTCAGTTTTCAAATGTTTCTTTAAAAAGATAAGTCCGGGAGTACTGCCCCAGTTTAATTCTCACACCACTGTAAATACGTGTGAAACACATATTAGTATCAATAGCGTTGAGAAATTGCTGATATCACCAAAACTGAACAAAGCTCCTGGACTCGATGTACTTCATATCAGATTCTTTTCAAAATTTTTGGCTGAGTTAGTCCCTCCTTCAACGATAGTATGCCCAGGAGTCCGAAGACAGCACTCCCGTCTGGAAGAACGGTACGGAAGTGATCCAGAGAACTACCGTTCAGTATCCCTGACATGCATTCAGTCTCTGTTGATCCATTCTGGAAGCGGGACAGCGGATGGTCAAATATTTACCAAGGGAAGTCGCCAGACAGCCGTACGTTTCGAGAAATTATTTTATTTTATTTTATTTTATTTTGATAACCACTTTCGGCATTTCAATATGCCGTCTTCAGACCGTTGCATATAAAAAAATTATACGTGTAGTGTATATCAAGGCATATCAAAAGGGACTTAAAAGGAAATGCAGCGTAAAAATTAAAATTCTTAAAACCGACAAAACGCATTTAGCAGCACCAAGACAAGTACCTGTACATATACAGGGCAACAAAGTAGAACATGTACACCAACTGGTTAGCATTACACCATTTCAACATCACATAGTTATAACAGATCATATCAAACTTTCCAAAAGACTAAAAATAGACAATGTACAATGAGAAGCACAAAGTAACAAAGTTAGTCTAGTTTTTTTATTTTTTATAAAAACCTACACAATTCTTATAGAAGAGAAACACCCTAGTTCATATGAAGACCTAGCCACAATCAAAGTAAAACGCAGCGATATAATCTATGAAGCACACGGTAGGCTGCGTATCTATCGCTTAAGTATTATCACTATGGTGATCTATCAGAATTAGTTCTCACAACATGAAAAACGCAACCAGACGGAAAACCCAGGGACAGACAACATATTAAGTGAATAAAAGCAAGCAAAGAACATGCGAGGAATACTCATAAAATTCCTCTAGAGCATACGTTACATACCAAATAAAAATAAAAATAAATTACTAAATATCCCTTGCCTCAATTAATAGGCGGGCAAAAACAAGAGTGGAATAAAATAGGACCTGAGATCCATATTAACTAATGGGAGTCCTCCAAAATCTTAGCTGATAATGTAATACTATTTCCCTGGGAATGTAAGGTATCACACTATCGACCTATCTACAAAACGACGAACCCTTCCAAATAGGAACTGACACATAGCAAGCTGTATCACGATAGATCGTGTGGGAATGGATCAAAAGAAACAATGGCCAAAAAAAGGGGGGGCGCAACAACTGTGAGCGAAAAAAGTTGTTAAATGGACTCATGCTAAAAAAAAGTCGTGTCCTTTTGTAAATAACTGAGGTACACTTGTTGTTGCATCTTACAACATATTCTGAACGCAAACAAAATGTATCTCGAACAGAATGACCTCAACAAGCATAGATTTGGAAAACATCGGTTGTATGAAACCCATTTCAGATTTCTCACTTGACATCCTGAAAGCCAAGAATCAAGGCAATCAGGCAGATGTAGTATTTACGGACGTCCAAGAAACGTTGAACTCAATAGCATAAATACGTTTGTTGTCGAAAGTACGATCGTACGAAGTATCAAACTAAATTTGGTACGGTATTGAGGATTTCTTGATAGGAAGCGTAGAACACCTTATCTTTCACAGAGAGTCATCGAAAGACGTAGAAAAACTTCAGGTGTGTCGCAGAGATGTGCGTTGGAAACCTTGCTGTTATTGTTGTATATTAATGACGTTAAAGACAGTATTGGTAATAATCACCGACTTTCGCAGTGAATGCAGTTGTCTACATGGTCCAGTGACATTAATGTGATCACTGTTCAAAAGTGGTTCAAATGGCTCTGAGCACTATGGGACTCAACTTCTGTGGTCATCAGTCCCCCTAGAACCTAGAACTACTTAAACCTAACTAACCTAAGGACATCACACACATCCATGCCCTAGGCAGGATTCGAACCTGCGACCGTAGCGGTCGGGGGGTCTAGACTGTAGCGCCTAGAACCGCACGACCACCCCGACCGGCCGATCACTGTCCGACGTCAACTTGCAATAACCACTCACAGATGGCAGGAGGCAGCACTAGCAGCGGAGGACATGTAAACCGTGTCGGTTGTGCACAGGAAACAGTGCAGTCATTTCGTAACGTGGAAATGGAGCTATTTATCTGACGTCCAAAAGGGCATGATCATTGGCTTCTGGGCCAGGAATGTGTAACAGAACATCCTTCTCTAGCATTACTTTTCCTCAACAGTAGTTGACAGTATTATTTTTCGAATTTAGGACAGGTCAATATGTGAGTTAACGAGCATTTCGCTCTCATATGGCCGAAAGAGTCAGTCTTCAGGAATTGTGTTACGAACCCCGTTGCCCAGGATCGTGTTCCACAAAGAGCGCAGATTCGCCACTAGATGGGGAAATTCACGAGCGTCTATTGTGCTGAATGAGGTCTGAGCATTGTAGTGTGCAAGTGAGACAGACGAGAACCTACGTCATAGGGAAACCCCATAGAAGCTGTTTGTGACCAGGGAGACGTAGCAGTGTTAAATATGGCGGACTTAAGATTGACCATAAAGGGAAACATTTATGAAAACTATTTAATTCTATAGTAATTCAGGGAATGAAGCCACAGTAATTTTAATCTATCATCCTTCATAAATTTTCATGGTGATCCCAATAAAACTTGAATATTGATAATATCTAAAGTAGTTTAGAATTTACTGTTAAAATGAAATTAACAAGGTTTGTAAAAGAGACCTGAATGCTAAAATCTGAACGCTTTGGTCGACATTAACGATCGACATTTCATATAGAAGTGCATCATTAAAGTGACAAATATTGTAAATATCAACTCTGTAACTTTATTTGTTTAAAAGATATTGTCGCATAAGAAGCCGAGTAGTTCAAAACTCACCTGAACTGAATAATTTTATTTTCTATATTAGGTTCGAGTACATTCTAGAAGTATCCACAAATGGCAAGAATCACTGTACTGGAATGTTCTGTAGTTGTATACGTACTGTATGTGTTCTGGCCGGAGACAGTTTGCTCCGCGCTCTTGTATGTGCAAGTGCTGAATAAACCTTCGTTAAGTGAAGTTAGTGTTCGACATTCATCTACTTACACCTTCCTCTACGTGACATTATTCTGGTGGAGGCACATGTATTGGAACTTGTGATACTGCACATTATCGACGACACAGTGGCTCCCATTAAGGCCATGACAGAGTCGCCGTTTACGTGGGGAGAAACCCGAGTTCGAGCCAAATTCAACAGATCGCAATCTATCAGAGACAGAAGAAGAAGAGCACGTCACAATGACAGCAACTTTGTGCCACCACATGAGATATCCTTCCTGGTTCTCTGGTGACGATGCTCAAGATCCAAACAAGTGGCTGAAGGTATATGAGCGCATAGCCAAATTTAACAAATGGGATGACACCGTGTGTTTGGCTAACGTATTTTTCTGCTTGGAGGGCACTGCCAAGCAGTGGTAAGAGAACAACGAGGAGAAGTTCAAACGCTGGGAAGTATTCCATGCGGAAATGCGCAAGTATTTCGGCGACACACCACGACAGAAGTGCAAGGCTAAAGATAAATTAAAGTGCAGGGCACAGCGTCCATGAGAAACGACAGCGTCCTACATTCAAGACGTCTTGGTGCTGTGTAAAATAGCGGATCCTCGAATGAAGGAGGATGATAAGGTTGCACATCTCATGAAGGGTGTAGCTGAGGAAATGTATCAAGCCCTACTCCTGAAAGAGGTTTCGACAGCAGACGACTTCATAAAATAGTGCCAGTATATCGAGACAACGAATCAAAAAAGATTTACACGCAAGAAGTTTGAACGGCTTCCAAACGTTGTATCGATGTCTGTGATGGAGAAAGAAACTGATTTCACAAGTGTTCTTCGTCAGATGGTGAGAGAGGAAGTTCAGAAGGCACTTGGATTGCATGGCGAGCAAGAAACCGAGATGCTTCAAGAGGTCATAAGGGAGGAAGTGGAACAGACATTGAACCCAATCTCTCGTCCTTCATTTCCCTTTAAAACGGTAAAAAGTCGAAACCCAGGCGAAGTTACATTCCTACAAGGCCGCATGAGGAACCTGTTTGGGCACCAAGGGAGACTGATGTCTGGAGAACACAGGATAACCAACCAGTATGTTTCCACTGCGGACGACCAGGACATGTGGTGCGCTATTGTCAAGAAAGGCGGAGGATATTTGATGACGCCCGCGCCAGAAGACAGCAGACCGATCTTAGCCGACGCCAATTCCGGGACGACGAAGATGAACAAGAAGATGTGAGTGCAGGACGACGTAGGTCACCATCGCCGTAAGTTAGTCGCTGGAGAGGACGCCCCCCAACACGCCGATCAAGGTCTCCATGGCCGTTTAGAAGCTCCAGCCGATCACCTGGCCGCTGAAACCTGGAAAACTAAAGGGTGTGACCTTCCTTGGAAGTGAGGTCGCTAAAGAGTAAAATCCTCCGCCGTCGATCACTACAAAAATGATAGGAAACTACGTCGATATCCTCATGGGTGGCCGACTAGCCCATGCTCTTGTGGACTCTGGAGCATCATATTCAGTCGTTTCGTAGAAGTACCGTCGCCAGTTGCAGAAAACCGTATTCGTCGATAGCAAAACATCTCTGCTGAAGGTGGCTAATGGTAAATATGTAAAACCTTCAGGAAGATGTGTCATTCCTGTTGGTATCAATGGCCATACATAGCCCTTAGAATTCATCGTCTTACAAGAGTGTAGTCATGATGTCATTCTCGGATGGGACTTTTTGAAAGCTCCTCAAGCAATTATAGATTGTGGTCGCTCGAAGATTATGCTAGACGAGATGAGATACTGTGGACAGGAACATGCGCATCCGAGTGTGTGGAGACTATGTGTGCTGGCTGAAGTGATCATTCCTGCAGTCTGCGCTAGAAAGGTAGCTGTCATGTGTCATGCCATTCATCAACCCATGTAGGCCTATAAAACTTGACTATTGATAATATCTAAAACAGTTTAGGATTTACTGTTAAAATGAAATTAACAAGTTTTGTAACATTGAATGATGACAGCATGACACCTTATTGAATCATTAGGTAATGGAATATTCGTTGTAAACTTTAGTGCACAATAGTTACTTTTGTTCTTCATTTATCAGAAAGCACATTGGTGCACTGGCCATGACATTCAAAGTTAAGAGGGAAATTGTATTGGTTTTATATAAAAGAAATTAACGTTTATTATGTAATGTATTGCTACTTTATTTAGAGCGCAAAAGTGGTCAAGCTTTGATTATTTAAATTTATTCAAATGTAAAATAATGTAGAATAAGCTGTATCCCATCAGATAGACGGCTTCAGGAAAGGGAACTGCCCTAGTCAGTTGAGCGAGGATGTTTGGCGCGCTGGAAACTGGCCAGTGAGGGGTGGAGGGACGGTGCTGGTGGATACGCGAAAACGGACGGTCGGTCTTTAGGTAGCTAGGAAGAGAAACGACTTAGAACATGTCGCGTTGTGTGGTATCGCGGGACTCAGTCTACGAGCTGTGTGCAGCCGCTCGCCTGGTGTGAACTCTAACTTTTCGCGTAGTCAACGAGGTGGAGTATTGGACTTATAATTCCCAATAAGATTGTGAATGGTCGAACTGTGTCAAATGGATATGCGCTCGAGTGTAACAGTAATTCTAAATACGACCACTTTCGCTACTAGTTTGCTTTCTGAATAAACAGTATTCTAACCAAATCGCAACTGCGTGGCCTACATCATTTATGGGTTGTTAATTTAGCTCCCGATATTATTATTACTGTTGTTATATGTTAAATTAACGTTGTATGTTTCATACAATTTCGCAAACTTGCCGTCAGCCAGACAGTTTGACCAAAGGGTCAAAAGTGTCTAATTTAGGGCGTGTAATGCGACACGTCCGATTCAGCCCCAAGACGATTTTGAGTCAAGACATTTCGACAAAGAGGAACCGCATGTGAGTGAGCCCAAATATCTTTGCGATGTTATCTCGCAAATATTATCTCAGCTGCTGTTCTGAAAACTTTCATATAATTTTATGCGCAGTATGTTATATTTCAAGCTAAAATTTACGAAAAGTAATTATTTTATCTTCGATGTTACAACCGATAAACATTAGCTCTGAATGTACATTTAAAATATTTTTGTAGTAACATTTGAAATTAAGAATTATTTGGCATACTTAAAATGTCTATTATTAATTACGCAATCTAATACTGTTTACTACGTTTCTGGATTCATTTATGAAATTATAATCTAAATCAATAGAAATTCATTTCCTACGAGAAATTGTAAACTCTTTGAAATATGGTTATTACTGCAGAATGAAGGAGCAGTAAACATGTCTCTGATGTGCTAGGACGTATTTTTGTATTTTGGGCGAGCAATGTAATTTTAGCTTTGTTAATGTGGAAATTCAAAACACTGTATGATATACTAAAATGTGATAAAATACATTAACGTAACAACAAAAATTCTGCTACAACAATCATCTTCAAATTTATTTACATCAATTCAAACATGAGGAGCTAAAATGTGAGAATTTCAGCTTCAAGAAAGAGAATTAGGAAGTAGGGGGAAGATTACAGGTGGAAGCATTTTGGAAACGGCTAAGTTTATGAACTGTTCGAATGCCGCCGTGGTTGAAGTACACTGTGCATTGCAAAATGGCACTATCCAGAACCGGCACCGGTGCAACTGTGGTGCAGCACGGGCCATAGAAGAAGAGGCGTGCAATTGTTGAGCAACTGAACGCCCAGATGAATCAAGGGGCTACCAACAGTGTCTCCTCAATGCAGTTCAGCGAACGTTGCTACATGTAGGCTTACGCAGCAGGCGACCCATGCTGACTGCTGTTCTTCGGCGACGAAGACTGGAATTTGCGTCCAGTGAGTGGCGACAGTTGGCGTTTTAGAATGAATCACGTTTTATCCTCCATCGGACAGATGGCCGTTGGCATGCACGGCGTGAAACGTCTGAAATCAAACACTTTGCAACCAGAAGGGAGCGTTAAGGTCTGGGGAATGTTTACATGGTATTTCCTGCGTGATATCATCAATTGATCAAGATAAATTTGCCTCCATCCTTGGGGACCATGTCGACGTCCACATGAAGTTTATTTTTCCTCCTCACGAAGTCCTCTACTAGTAGGTGTCATACAGCTCGCAATGTACATTGGTCGTTCGAAGAAAACCAGAATGAGTTTACCGTATTCTCCTGACCACCAAACTCCCCGGATTAAAACCAAATCGAGAATGTGTGGGACCACCGTGATCGGTCTGTTCGCGTCATGGATCCTAAACCGAGAAAACTAACGCAGCTGGCCACGACATTGGAGTCGGCATGGCTCCACATCCCTGTCGGTTTCTGTTAAAACATCACTAACTCTCTTCCTAACCGTCTCGCACTGCAAAAGTTGGTTATTCAAACATGTGGCAGGTGGTCCCATTAATGTGGCTGGATAGTGTATTATGAACTACTATCTAAAAAAGTGGCTCAGGGTTGGTCAGTTGGTTTAAATGTTCAGAAATGTAAAACTGAGCATTTCATAAAAACATAAGTCGTAGCATGGCATGACTGTAATATCAATGAGTCCAACTGGAATCGGTCAACTTATACAAATACCTGGGTGCAACAGTTTACAGGGATGTGAAAAAGCGGTCACGCAAGTCCGATCATAGGTAAGGCAGATTTCAGAATTGGTAGAATATTAAGGAATAAAAACAGTCCTCAAAGGAGATAGTCTACAGAATGTTCAAGCGATGCACCCTAGAATATTGTTCAAGTGCGCGCGCGCGTGTGTGTGTAAACCGTACCAAATAAGACCGACATACGACACTGAACTTTGTTTTTGTTGTTGTCGTCTTCAGTCCAGAAACTGGTTTTATGCAGCTCACCATACTACTTTATCCTGTGCAAGCTTCTTCATCTCCCAGTACCTATTGCGACCTACATCCTTCTGAATCTGCTTAATGTATTCATTTCTTGGTCTCCCTCAATACCGAATGGGTGATACCTTGACCCCTCAGAACATGCTCTATCAACCAATCACCTTTCCTAGTCAAGTTGTGCCACAAATGTCTCTTCTCTATTCAGTACCTTCTCATTAGTTACGTGATCTACCCATCTAATCTTCAGCATTCTTCTGTAGCACCACATTTCGGAAGCATCTATTCTCTTCTTGTCTAATCTATTTATTGTCCATGTTTCACTTCGATACAGAGCTACACTCCATACAAATACATTCAGAAACTACTTCCTGACACTTAAATGATGTTAACAAATTTATCTTCTTCAGAAACGCTTTCCTTGCCATTACCAGTCTACATTTTATATCCTCTCTACTTGGGGAGCTTTTCCTGTGAGTAACACCGAGTGTTTCTATTGCTGAAATTTAGCCGCCATGTCGTGCAGTTAACTATATTGGTTGACTTCAATTTAAGTGCACCAGCGAAATTTTCTGCCTTGTGGTCCTTAGTGTGTTGGTTACCTGCCCTCGCCACTGACGTAAATTCAGGCAGTGTTCCTTTTGGGTGAAGTTAACTATATTACCATATTTCAAATTCAAGTGTACCAGCGGAATTTTCTGCCTTGTGGCCGTTAGGGTTCCGGTCACCTGCTCTGGCCACTAACGTAATTTCAAGCAGCGTCCTTTCCTCATCCATTGTCGCTGTCCAACATGGTGTGACAGCTAATATGTATTTCATTGTGGATAATCACGCTCGTAACCTTTTGTGTTTGAGTTCTCATGTACCGATTGGTGGCAAGCAAGTCGTTTTGTCGATCGGTCCGTGGCTGTCCCCTGGTTGGGTTCCGATGGATCAAGTGTAGTTGGGCTCACCACCTGTCTCACCTAAGTGAACGAGGGCACGCTGACCTCCATGGAGGCTTCCGAGTGCCGTTTTCTTTATTGTCCTTCTCATCGGTCTTTAATTATCTGTTTATAATCTATCACAGCCAATGATTTAAAAAAAATATGCTTGCTTTTACTGGATTTTACGTATTTTTGAATTTTGGAAAATCAATTGTGGGCCTTCAGTCAATTAAATCCTTATTCTAAAAAAATCATTACGGCCTTCTATATTTGAACGATTATGGTAATTTATTTTAAAATCTTGAAAACTTTGTTGTGGGCCTTCAGCCGTTTGTATTGCATCTTGTTTATGTTTGTTTATTCACCCTTGCCTTGAGGTTCTCAGCCTCGCTGTGTGTATATATATATGTTAATTATTTTATTTGAAATTTTAACTGCATGTTGTTATCACTTGAGATTTATCTTGTTGCTTTAACATTTCTTGTTTAGAGGCCTTCAGTCGTGAAATAATTTACTTTCTGAAACTGGTAGTTCTAAAGTTTGGCTATGTGCCATTTAGGTTTAAAGGTGTTAGTAAATTACAGTAAATTACAATTTTAAGGTGAAACTGACCTCACCCTTGTTTGTCCTTTTCAACAATCCTAATCACTTGTTCTTCCCAGCGCGTTTAGTGGGCGTTTCATAGAGATAGCAACGCTAGCCACTAGACCACAAGCTGCGCACAAGACGGCTATGCAAATGAATGTATGAACTTTTTCTGTCTTGAGTTTGCTCGTAGAGGTTACCTTTCAACACCGTGAACAAAGCGATTGTGATTTTAGTTCTGCGCAGATTGTTGATCGCTGTTTCCTCGGAGGCACCGCACATCACCAGGTTGTTATTACTCGACGACATGAGTGTAAATTCACTGCTACAAAACCCATCGCCTGTTGCAGTTCAGTTGGTTACTTAAAATCAGCTCCCGACAAAGCACCTCTTATTTCCGCCATACCTCAAAGCGGCAGCTTCCGAAATGCGCCCCGTTATACAGTTACATGAAGCGACCAGGCGTGTTTTTGTGTCGCCTATAACCGAAAGGTAGCCGGTGGCCTATATGGCAACACTTGAGCGGTGACATGCTTCAACTACCAAGTAATTTTAATCGGACTATAGCACAACGGTTGCATTTTTGTGATTTAGTAACTTCTTCGACAATAGTTTGCCTCATTTACTTAGAGCGTAGTTTTAATTGAAATCTCGGATTTTCTTAGTGATAAGTACGACAAGAACAGTTTACAATCTACTTTGGGTTCATCTACAAGGTATTCAACTGTGCTTGCGCCGTTTGCCGGTAGGCAGCGACAACGGTAAGTAGCGGTCGAAAGAAACAGATCGCAGACGTCAGGCAGTTAGCTTGGACCTCGGTCAACGTAACCTCATTCAAACATTAGTCGATTTGTGTCTGCATCATAAAGTTGTTCTTGATTGAAAATGTCAGTTTACGAGCCTAATTCTCTTCATTTCCGGGAGGTGTTACTGTTTTGTTTCAGTATGAAGAAAACAGCGGCTGAGTCTCGTCGAATGCTCTCAAGTACTTATGTTAAGGACGCTACTAGTGAAAGAACGTGTCGTGAGTGGTTTCAGCGCTTCAAGAACGGTGATTTTAACGCCGTAGACCGGCATAGTGGTGGAAGAGAGGATGTTTTCGAAGATGCAGTATTAGCGACATTGCTCAAATGGTTCAAATGGCTCTGAGCACTATGGGACTTAACTTCTGATGTCATCAGTCCCCTAGAACGCAGAACTACTTAAACCTAACTAACCGACGGACATCACACACATCCATGCCCGAGGCTGAATTCGAACCTGCGACCGTAGCGGTCGCGCGGTTCCAGACTGTAGCGCGTAGAACCGCTCGGCCACAGCGGCCGGCTAGAGACATTGCTGAGTGAAGACTCGCGTCAGACTCAAGAAGAAGTGACACAGCAAGCCATTTCAAAACGTCTCAAGGCAATAGGAATGATTCAGAAAGAAGGACCTTGGGTTCCGTGTGAGCTGAAACCGAGACGCCGAACGGCGTTTGTGTGTTTGTGAACAGTTGCTTCATAGGCAAAAACGGAAGGGATTTCTGCATCGAATTGTAACCGGGGACGAAAAATGGGTTCATTACGATAACCCTAAACGCAAAAAATTATGAGGATATCCCGGCCATGCTTCCACGTCGACAGCCAAACCGAATATTTACGGCTCCAAGATGATGCTCTGCATTTGGTGGGAGCAGCTCGGCGTCGTGTACTATGAGATGTTAAAACCAACGAGTGGTCGTATCGAACGCAGTTAATGCGTTTGAGCAGAGAATTACAAGACAAACGGCCGCAATACAGCGAGAGGCACGACAAAGTGATTTTGCAGCACAACGCTCGACCCCTCGTTGCAAAAGAGATCAAAACGTTCTTGGAAACGTTAAACTGGGAAGTCCTACCCCACCCGCCGTATTCTACAGACATTGCTCCCTCTGATTATCACCTGTTTAGATCAATGGCGCATGGCCTGGCTGATCAACACTTCCGATCTCATGAAGAAGTCACAAATTGCATCGATTCGTGAATCGATTCAAAAGATGAAAAAATTTTTCGACGCGGGATTCGTACACTGCCCGAAAGATGGGAGAAAGTAGGGGCCAGAGATGGAAAATACTTTGAATGATACATGTGTAACCAATTTGTTTCATTAAAGCCTGAAATGTTGGGGAAAAAACGGAGGAAGCAAAGTTGTACCCCCTCTATTTTCCAACAATAATTGCAGTTTCGTCGAGGAAAACAATGTATTTCATTCCTGAAAATTTTTCTTACTTGCTCATGCTGTTGGGCAGCCAGATGTGTCAACGAAGGAATGCTCTGGATTAGCACAAGAAAAGACTTAGAATTGTGAAACGGGAAGAGAAGAGATTATGTTATTTTGCAGCTGAGCTCTGCTCCCCGACCCATCCTAAGGTCATTAAAATGTTAAAGAATTGTTTATGGAAATCTACGCCCTAATGAGAACTGATGGTAGCACGGCCGGCTGGGAAGTAAATTAACGATCCGTGCAGTGACACAAATATTTTCCACCTCTCTGACTTGCGCAATGGACTGCTGGAATCGTCCGGACCGCATTACAACGTGAACGAGTGGTTCACCGCAACCGTCACTGCGCCAACTTTGGCCGCACTCTGCGATTCGAGCATCCACTGCGCATTAGGAGTACGCCGGACGTCATTAGTGTAAAAATAATTGGACCAGAAACTGTATTTCCCGCGTACTGTCTGTCCTGCGGCTGGCAGTCTGAACGTATTATGAACCAGACAGTGACAAAAAATTGCCCCATTTAATAAAGTTAATTGTGGGAATAACGCCAAATGCATTTCGTTAATTTACTGCGGCTCATTCGGCGGAAACGGCATCAGCGGGATGTGCCGGAAAGCGCGGGACGTGGCTGCGCATAAATATTTGTAATTCGCTGTCGCCAGTTTTTTTTTTTTTCTTTTCGTTTTGCGCCCTTTGTCACGGCCTAGTGGAGAGTCAGCGGGCGGCAACAGCGAGGGTCGTTGCGCAGTGCAGTGCGTTGCAAAACGCAGTCCGCCCGCCAACACGGCGGTTAGCGCGCGCGCTCTTGAGAGAGCTTCAGTGCTGTGACGCGGGCTGTTGCTTCCGAGAAGAAATGCGGAATTACAGCCAACTCGCCGCGCTGCCCGGCCCGCTCTGCTTTTCGGAATTACAGGCCTCGTCTCAGCTACGGAACGCGAAGGAAGCCAGTAAGCGGGAGCTGCGAGAACGCTGAGAAAGAGCAGCGTGCTTGTGTTGGGAGGGGAAACGAGCGCCCGGCCGACGTGGTACAAAGCGAGGCCCCTCTTCCTTGAAAGTCGCGTAGAAACCTCGCTGCCTGATGTCGCAGAGATACCTTACTGCTCCGTTACTTTCAGAACTGACGAGAGTGCTCCACCATTTTTACCTCGCAGGTGCGGCATGAATAGTATGCAGGAACGGGAGAAACGACTTACGGTTTTCGTAGTGGAGCTGTATGCTTTTCCTTATGGACAGTTGCGTTATCTTCTGGAACAATGCACGTAAGGTAAAAAAATCTGGATAAGTGGGGGTAGGACTCACGCACGCAGGGTTTCGTACCATCTTAATTATGTATGCAGATAGTTAACCGATCCTGGCAATCGAAAATTTAGCCGATATTTTTCGTGTTACCAATATCGATATTGGCAAAGTACCAAAATATGTAACATAAATGGCCACCTCTTTTGATAGCATTTAACGATCTGCACCGCAAAGGCAGCGTGGACATTAGTACTTTCTTGCTAATACCATCAATTTAGGCCCAACGGAAGTACCCTATAGGTTTTGTTGAGTGAGTTTGTGGGCATCAAAATATGTGACATAAATGGTTGTATGTTTTGATTGCATTGAATTAGAAGCACCAATTTTACACCGCCAAGATACCGTACACCGTAGTCTGAAGTATTAATTTCAACTTAAAACGTCCCCCTGTTCATTAGAAAAATTTTAACAGTCTAATGGACAGACAGACAACAAAGTCATCCTATAAGGGTTCCGTTTTTACAAATTGAGGTAGGGAACCCTGAAAAACATACTTATTCTTCAGAGACGTCCTGTAAAACTATTGCCTGAAGTTGATAGCCGAATATCTTCAAAGACCTGGGGATTGTGCACTGACAGGTCAATTCATTTACTCCCTAATGGTACTTGTGACTGACCCTGACATGTGGAATTAACAATCGGAATACGAGAAGTGAAAATAATTACCATCCGGACCAAGACTTACGATGTGAGTGGAGTGGAGAGGAAGGGAGTACTGACCGGGGGAGATGCGATGGATTCTTTTAGATCTGGTAGGATGAATATATAGCAGGGCGGATTTCGTGGTCGGGTAAGGTGGGGGGGGGCGATTAAAGTTTCGTTGGGGGAGGATGTAGCGTTGGGGGAATGTGGTGGGAAACAGGCGGCAGGGTATCGGGAGCAGTAAACAGGGAGGTTCAAATGGTTCAAATGGCTCTGAGCACTATGGGACTTACCATCTATGGTCATCAGTCCCCTAGAACTTAGAACTACTTAAACCTAACTAACCTAAGGACATCACACAACACCCAGTCATCACGAGGCAGAGAAAATCCCTCACCCCGCCGGGAATAGAACCCGGGAACCCGGCCGCGGGATAAACAGGGAGGAAGGGGGGGGGGGAGAAAGGGGTGGGTTGTGTCGAGTTTGCGGGTAACGTGTGCAACTCGGAGATGTTCAAGATTGAGCAGGAGGGAGCAAAAATTTTATAAGTTGGGAAGAGGGTGGGGGACGGTAAGCTGATTAGAAAGACTAGGCGTTGTACATGGCGTTCGAGGATCTGTAGGAAGCGATAAAAGCAGGTATTAGCGAAAGTCCGTGCCACATTTGCAGAGCGGAGGATGGTTCAGATCGGAATTAATAGGCGTAAAGGATTGTGGAATGATGCAATCTCCATACTCAGCCAGATTGTAGTTTTAGTAATATTAGTCTATTGTGGGCTTTCTGTTGAATGGTTAGTAGACGGGGCTTCCATGTTGGTCGGTGATCAAGTGTTAATCAGAGGTATTTTAGCGTATTAATTAACTGGATAGGACGGTCGTAAATGGTAAGATAAAAGTCCTGAGGATGAAACTTGCGGGTGATTTGCCTACGTTTTGGAAGGGTTCATTTTGAGCACTCACGATTGAGATGGAGCTGAAAGGGTAGTTTGGATTTCTCAAGGGTAGAGTAAAGGGTGAGGAAGGAACTGTCATCAGCATTCTGGAGGAGATGATCAGGAGGAGAGGGCTTGGGCATATCAGCAGTATAGAGAACATACAGGAGAGGTGAAAGAACCTTGGGGAACATCTACAATGGGATGGAAGAGCGGGAGTCTGTGTTGCTGATGGGCGGTTAGAGACAAAGGAAGTGATGAAATGGACATAATTCATGGGAAGTGCATAGGTTTGGAAATTAGAGAGTAGCCCCGAAGGCTATAGACGATCATAAGCTTTCTCAAGATCTAGGGAGACAAAAATGGCGCATTTGCGGTTGTTGGTTTGGTGGGAGAGGAGATGAGTAAGGTACAGGAGTTGTTCATCGGAGGAAAAGTTGGGACGGAAGCCACATTGATGGACAGGACAGGTGTTAATGGATACCTCGGGATAGAATGGACTCAATGACCTTGCTAAACACGGACGGGGTGGCAGGTTTATTGGGTTTGAGGAACAACAGGATTCGAGACGCTTTCCACGGCTCAGGACAGAACCTCGTGTGAATGATTATATTGTAAAGGGCTGCTAGGATTTCTAGGAAAGAGAGGGGGCATTCTTTCAGGTGTCTGCAGGTGACGTAGTAATATGTTACTTTAATAGGCTCGAACAAAATGCGGAAGAAAAATGGTTCAAATGGCTCTGAGCACTATGGGACCTTACTGCTGAGGTCATCAGTCCCTTAGAACTTAGAACTACTTAAACATAACTAACCTAAGGACATCACACACACCCATGCCCGAGGCAGGATTCGAACCTGCGATCGTAACGGTCGCGCGGTTACAGACTGTAGCGCCTAGAACTGCTCGGCCACCCCGGCCGGCAAAATGCGGAAGAATATTATCACAACGAACATGAGATATGAAATAAAATAGTTTTCCACTATAAGCCTGTGTGACGACCTAGTAAATCTGATGATGTAGGACACACGCTCCACAGGCGTTATCGATAAGGCACTCTTGGCTGACTTGTCAGGCCGGATATTCGGCGGGCCCACAGAAAAAGGACGAGGCCGCGACGGATAGAGGGCGCTTCTGATAGAAACGGGAGTCTCCTCTAAGCTTTCTCGCTGCTACGAGGTTAACTACAGCCCTTTCCCCTTCCACCTATTCTCGTTCCTCCAGCTCCGACCTTGCAACCCCTTCCTCCCCCCCTCCCCCAATGGACGTTTGCCACGCTCTTGCTGGCTGCTCTTCTCACTGAACATTTTGCACGCCAACTACAAAACGCTTTCAGTTATGACCTTTCCCCAGCCTAGCTGTGTTACATAAAACTCCTTTCTATTTTCCAGTGAGGACCCTACCAGGTCCTTTCACTTCGGTGTAGCTACTAGATAATATGTGCCCTTTGTGGAAAAAAGCGTAATATTCTTAATATACACCTGTTCGTTGGTTTCCTTCATCATTTCATTCTGATTTAGAGTTCCAGTTTCTTTCTGACTATAAAATGTGGCCACGATTCTAATACACATGCATTGCTTTCTTAGTTAATTTTAAATTTCTCTCTCTCTCTCTTTCTTTGTCTGTCGTCTCTCTCTTTCAACTTATTCCAGTTCCGGACCTGCCCATGGGACAATAGTACTTTTAGTTTTTTCCGTCTCATATAATTTGTTAATCCATTTGGTGCATTCACAGGACTTTGCAACAAAGCACTGAGCAAATTTATGCAGTTGTTTTTTTGTGCAACTATGACTTAATAAGAGTGTAAGCCAGGAAATGAGGACCCACCGTACATCCTCACATATTGGTGTCAGGTTTGCGCCCAAGGTCGAATGTTTGTTCAAAATGGTTCAAAGCATAAAATACAGAAAGATAGAAAAAAACTTAATTTCTGAAATTTTTGAACTGTGCAATTTATGAAAGACTGGTAACCAAGAATTTTTGTTTGCAATGAGAAATGGATTTTTGTGAGCAGTATGCTGTTAGAAATAAGACGAACTGCATTTTTCATAAAAATGACCGTTATATGTGTTACTTTTAAATCATTTGGGTATTCGAGCTGAACGGAAAAAACGAATAAATACTGACCGAAACGAGACTCAATCCAGCGATTACCAGTCTCCAGCGAATTTATGTATCCTACTCTCACGGAACTCAACAAATGAACAAAGGTGCCATCTTTGTTTAAAAATTTGATAATACCTGGAAGCGAACCCCAGCTACCCACACAGCGAGTGAGCACGCTGCTCGTCGGAAAATACGTTCCTTATTTCAGGATATTAATGACGGTTGGAAAACTGTAATGTTGATTTTGTCTGCAATTTGCAGAGTTGCATCAAACTGCTTCGGGAGAGGTATATTTGAGTTCTGAGCTTCACATACCATAAAGATAAAAAATTACAAAAGTCCATGTGCCACGTGGTCCCCTTTTAAGGTAAACACAGTTTACTTTTTTGTTGTTTGAGGACTTTGGGTACGCATAAACCAGAGGTTATGAGTTAGAACGTCTCTACATCAGGTACTTGAATAAACGTTCATTTTGACCTCTCCCTATCGCTAGATTAAATGCTGCCTGGTGTCTTCATGTGAACGTGAGGCGGTGATAGAAGTATACAAGCGAAGCAGAGATCGATGGAGAATCTTTCTTCGACGATACGGGCTGCAAATGGGGAAAGCCGCTGACATAAGCATCAAACAGCAAACTGTTACAGCAGGCGCTTGGGAACGAGCATCTCGGAAACAGCGAAGCTGATGTTGTGTTCGCGTGCTGCTGTCGTGAGCATCTATAGACGGTAATCATGTTATGGACTGTGAGAAGTCTCCTGGCTCCAACTGCGGATCTCTGACCGATTGGCTGAAGTTTAGTGATAGAAAGGAGTAGGAGATTGATACGTGTTGTTCATTCGTCAGAACTCGGAACCTCGTAACACAGTGGCGCCGAACCCTAGTTCTGGCCACAGTGCAGCCGAGTTTCACGCGACTCTTGGAGAACTCTTCTTTTCTGGTTCTTGTAGTTTAAGCGCACGCTCTTAGGTCTTCGTACAGTGATGAACACTTTGCTTTAAGCTATTGTAAAGTGCACTTCCAGTCAGGCTCCTGTAGAGTATAAACAGCTCAGGTTAGGAGATGAGACGTGATGGATGACATGAGCCTTGATACCGCTGGAAAGATGTCTGTACTTAAGCACTAAGTACAGAAGGAGGGCTGAAATCACATCTTACAAAAAAAATTGTGCAAATGGCGCTAAGCACTATGGGACTTAACATCTGAGGTCATCAGTCCCCTAGACTTAGAACTACTTAAACCTAACTAACCTAAGCACATCACACACAGCCATGCCCGAGGCAGGATTCGAACTTGCGACCGTAGCACTAGCGCGGTTCCGGACTGAAGCGCCTGAGAACCGCTCGGTCACACCGGCCGGCTCACATCTTACAGCCGCTGCCTCCACAAGCCTGTTTATTTATGCACTGCCCGACTGGTGAGATGCCACATCATCGCGACCGCCGAAGCAGTTTCGAAACGAATCTAACTCTCTCCCTTCAGGACCTGAGAATGCGATCTTAAAGTCACGCATCCAGCTTGTTGCTTTTAATGCGCATTTTTGTCAATCCAGTTGTGTTCACTCCTATCTTTCCGTGTACTTTCTATATCTAATTAACAACTTACTCAATCCACCAGTGTCAAGGTTATACCTTGATTTGTATTCCCTTCACCAATTATTAATGGTTCTTTTGAAGATGTCATTGGGTAACTTTCGTGTTCAAAGAACAATAAATATATTTATTATAGGGTCCATTTGTTTCCATTCACAGCTAGAAGATCACTCCTCCCATTAATATATCTATGTGAGTGGTGTGATACCCATTTTTTCAAGCTTAATTGGGCCATCCCTATTAATAATAATTTAAGTAAGATGTTTTCCGTTACGTGGCAGTACTTCATTCTGCTGGCTACCGGAATTTGGTTTTGTGCATCCTAAGGTTATGCTCCGACTCAATACCGACGCTCCAAATAGGATACATTCAGGACATATAAATCAAATACAAAAGATGGATGTTGTGCACGGTGAGGACTTTTAAGGAGCGGCAAAATTTTTTGGTTATGGTGACCCTGACGAAGTTTAATATGGTTAGGTTGAGAGTTTAGTAGGTATAGAGGATGATGGAAGGATATAGTCCTGTTATTAATATAGGTAATTTTTGTCTGTAGTGAATTTTTTATTGGATAGTTATTAGCAGGGATGGCTAGAGGACAAATGTAAGGATGTAGAGGCTTGTCTCACTAGGGGTAAGATAGATACTGCCTACAGGAAAATTAAAGAGACCTTTGGAGAGAAGAGAACCACTTGTATGAATATCAAGAGCTCAGATGGCAACCCAGTTCTAAGCAAAGAAGGGAAGGCAGAAAGGTGGAAGGAGTATATAGAGGGTTTATACAAGGGCGATGTACTTGAGGACAATATTATGGAAATGGAAGAGGATGTAGATGAAGACGAAATGGGAGATAAGATACTGCGTGAAGAGTTTGACAGAGCACTGAAAGACTTGAGTCGAAACAAGGCCTCGGGAGTAGACAACATTCCATTTGAACTACTGATGGCCTCGGGAGAGCCAGTCATGACAAAACTCTACCATCTGGTGAGCACGATGTATGAGACAGGCGAAATACCCTCAGACTTCAAGAAGAATATAATAATTCCAATCCCAAAGAAAGCAGGTGTTGACAGATGTGAAAATTACCGAACTATCAGTTTAATAAGTCACAGCTGCAAAATTCTAACACGAATTCTTTACAGACGAATGGAAAAACTGGTAGAAGCCGACCTCGGGGAAGATCAGTTTGGATTCCGTAGAAATGTTGGAACACGTGAGGCAATACTGACCTTACGACTTATCTTAGAAGAAAGATTAAGAAAAGGCAAACCTACGTTTCGAGCATTTGTAGACTTAGAGAAAGCTTTTGACAATGTTAACTGGAATACTCTCTTTCAAATTCTGAAGGTGGCAGGGGTAAAATACAGGGAGCGAAAGGCTATTTACAGTTTGTACAGAAATCAGATGGCAGTTATAAGAGTCGAGGGGCATGAAAGGGAAGCAGTGGTTGGGAAAGGAGTAAGACAGGGTTGTAGCCTCTCCCCGATGCTATTCAATCTGTATATTGAGCAAGCAGTAAAGGAAACAAAAGAAAAATTCGGAGTAGGTATTAAAATTCATGGAGAAGAAGTAAAAACTTTGAGGTTCGCCGATGACATTGTAATTCTGTCAGAGACTGCAAAGGACTTGGAAGAGCAGTTGAACGGAATGGACAGTGTCTTAAAAGGAGGATATAAGATGAACATCAACAAAAGTAAAACGAGGATAATGGAATGTAGTCAAATTAAGTCGGGTGATGCTGAGGGAATTAGATTAGGAAATGAGACACTTAAAGTAGTAAAGGAGTTTTGCTATTTAGGGAGTAAAATAACCGATGATGGTCGAAGTAGAGAGGATATAAAATGTAGACTGGCAATGGCAAGGAAAGCGTTTCTCAAGAAGAGGAATTTGTTAACATCGAGTATAGATTTAAGTGTCAGGAAGTCGTTTCTGAAAGTATTTGTATGGAGTGTAGACATGTATGGAAGTGAAACATGGACGATAACTAGTTTGGACAAGAAGAGAATAGAAGCTTTCGAAATGTGGTGCTACAGAAGAATGCTGAAGATAAGGTGGGTAGATCACGTAACTAATGAGGAGGTATTGAATAGGATTGGGGAGAAGAGAAGTTTGTGGCACAACTTGACTAGAAGAAGGGATCGGTTGGTAGGACATGTTTTGAGGCATCAAGGGATCACAAATTTAGCATTGGAGGGCAGTGTGGAGGGTAAAAATCGTAGAGGGAGACCAAGAGATGAATACACTAAGCAGATTCAGAAGGATGTAGGTTGCAGTAGATACTGGGAGATGAAGAAGCTTGCACAGGATAGAGTAGCATGGAGAGCTGCATCAAACCAGTCTCAGGACTGAAGACCACAACAACAACAACAGTTATTAGACAGCGCCATCAGGTTAGTTTACGGTTGAGGGTTACTCCAAAATATTTTACTATGTTAGTAAGGAAGATGAAATGATTGCGGATGGTGATGTGGAAATCAGGGAGTTAGAAACAGTGGGTAATGTGTACTACCTTTTCTGTCCCGGTTTTATTGGCATCAATTCTGAGGTGTCACAAGCTACACCATAACTAAGGAATTCTGATAGCTCCGTATTTAGACCCAGTATTTTTTACAGGCTTGCTCCAAGTGAGAGCCTTCTCCAGACCAGGACTGAGCAACTAGAAACGGAGTGCAGTGTTGGATAGGAAAAGGCTGGGAAATTATATCTGCCGTAATATTTTTAATATAGCCATTATGCTGTTCATCTGATCTACTTTGAAGACACTATGGAAAATATGAATCGAATCACTCTTTCCCCAACTGTAAAGTCGAATGTGTGTGTCACTGCCTTATCCCATTCGGTATCTGTTTTCATGTATTGGTTTAAATACAGAGAAACCTTTGAATATAAATTCCGTAGTGCCCATAATAACCATGGAAAAAAAGAAAAAAAATAAAGGCTTTTTAGCAATGAAAGAATCTTTCATGCATATATTTAAATTTGTACTGTACACCCAAGCACGGCTCAGGTTTTCTTGTATGCCTTCGTTTCGAAAGTATTAGAGAATACAAGTCAAATTAATCGACATCAAACACAGAATGAAACAAGGTTCTTGCTTCGGGCGCTTAAAAATTTGCCTCACTCTTCTGTTCTGATTAATAAATTATCGTCACAACATTATATCCATTGAGGACAAACTTCAACTGAGGCAAAAATTGTCTATTTAAGTAGGTGTGATACACAACTAGTCGCTGTTTGAATTTGATGCGATTTATTGTGGCATTAATTAGTGTCAAGGACAGTACTAGCTCATCAGCAGATCAAGGTATTACAGGAACATTTTTTTCTAGCTGGACATAGTCAAAAAATGAGATTCGTCTAATACCGCCATCTGATGAAGAGCCTACAGTGGCTCGAAAACTAGTTAGTGATATAATAAATCGTGTGAAATTAAAAAAAGCGACTTGTTGCATTTCATACCTATATAACCAATCAATTTTTCTTCGTATCATATTTGTCTGAATTTAACTTACAATAGAGTCATTACAGATTCTCCTCTGCTATTAGTGAGTTCGAGATCGAGATCGAGATCAAGAAAGAAAAAGAGAGAGAGAGAAAGATAAATTCGTTATCTGGGCGTGGACGAAATTTTATTAAAAAGTTTCTTGTCCTTTGCCGCTCATAGCACAATTGGCCTTTACCAGCGCCTCTCTCGAGCAGTAATAAGTCCCAAAATACGAATATTGTTATCGCCGTGGAAGGGTTAATAGGATCTTATTGCCTGGTATACCAGTATGAAACACTGTTTCAGTAATGAATACGTCTCACCAGTGACGTATATGTGGTAGGCAAACTGCAATGCTCTGCTACTTCTTTACAGTTGATACATTTTGATTTACATTAAGTTCAGAAACTCACTCCTCAAATTATTATGCTACAGAAGAGAACCTATTCCAGTAGCATATGAACAGCGTTTCTCACACATGACACTCAACTGTCCGAAAACATTTGGATAGGAATAAGTGTCAGGAAAAAATTTGAATATGCGTGAAGTAGAAGACTTTAACATCTGCGTATTTGAACATGTGACTTGACGTATACCACAGAGAAAAGAAAAGAACGAGAGGAAACGTAAAAGCGAAACGGACACTGCTACTAAGATTTTCAGACTGCGTAACTGTAGAAGAATGTTGACAAACTGAGACTATGCGGCAGACCTAGACTGAAATTCGTATACCTGCTTTTTGTGGGAGTGTTACCAATCGCTCCACCCAAAGGGAGAAAGAAAGAAAGGAGATTACGGTTCAACGTCCCCTCGACGAGAAGGTCGTTAGAGATAAAATGCAAGCTAAGACTGACGGGAAAGGAACTCAGCTTTTCAGAGGGACTAACTCGGTATTAGCCTTGTCTTTCACGGGCAAATGCTCTTACTACGCGCCCTCACTGCTTCCGCCACTAACTCGTCCCCTACCTTCCAAACTTCACTTCTTCTGGGAGTAACAGTATTGGAAGAAAGGATATTACACTGAAATGGCTTAGCCAAAGCCTAGAGAACTGTTTACGGCATTAATTTTCACCCTGCCGCAAGGTGTGTGAAGACATGAAACTTCCTAGCAGGTTAAAACTGTCTGCCAGACCGGTACTCGAACCTAAGACCTTTCCCTTTTGCGTTTAATTTTGGGAGGTAGGAGAGGAGGTGCTGGCTGTAGTCAAGCTGTAAGAGCAGGATGTCTTCGTGCTTGAAAGCTCAGCAGGTAGAGCACTTTCCCGTGAAAGACGTCCCAGCCCGGCACACAGTTCTTATCTTTCAGGAATTTTAAAACCAGAGCACACTCGACAGCAGAGTACAGATTCGTTCTGGACTCTGATCACGGTTTTTGACGGGTGAGTTGACATAATCACATCTTGGACATTACTAAGATTAAATGCTTTTATTCTTTAGCGGAGAAAAATAAATTTTTTTGACGAACCTATTACCAATAACAAATTGCCTTCCACTCAGTCTTAAACTGTCACAAATATTCTGCACAGTCTACACACCACTACATCTACAACTACATCTACATCCATACTCTGCAAGCCACCTGACGGTGTGTGGCGGAGGGCACCTCGAGTACCTCTATTGGTTCTCCCTTCTATTCCAGTCTCGTATTGTTCGTGGAAAGAAAGATTGTCGGTATGTCTCTGGGTGGGCTCCAATTTCTCTGATTTTATCCTCATGGTCTCTTCGCGAGATATACGTAGGAGGGAGCAATATACTGATTGACTTGTCAGTGAAGGTATGTTCTCTAAACTTCAACAAAAGCCCGTACCGAGCTACTGAGCGCCTCTCTTGCAGAGTCTTCCACTGGAGTTTATCTATCATCTCCGCAACGCTTTCGCGATTACCAAATGATCCTGTAACGAAGAGCGCTGCTCTCCGTTGGATCTTCTCTATCTCTTCTATAACCCTATCTGGTACGGATCCCACACCGAAGAGCAGTATTCAAGCAGTGGGCGAACAAGTGTACTGTAACCTACTTCCTTTTTTTTCGGACTGCTAAAGAGGAGAGGTAGTACATCGTCTCACTGTACAGTCCAGGGCCGGCGACGACTTGTCAAACCACGTGTGTGCAGGGTGTGCGGGCTATGTGTGATCCGAGGCCCAACTTGTTCGGCTTTGTTTGGTCCTTCTCGGAAGTGCCCGATACAACGCGACATTTTAATTAGTACTGCGGTTTGGTATTTTTCGGTCGGTACTAATCTCTTCATTTCGGTAGAATCATGGTATCAACGCTGATTATTCTTAACTATAAGCTCTTGATACAACGGACTTTCACAGGTCCAGTGGTTTTTTTTTTGCATGAAAAGAGGCACTTTAGCCATTTGTTGTTCGAAGCCTTTAAAAAGGAATGGTAATGGTAGAAGAGCGAGATGAGAATTTTCGTATCTATTATGCAGGCTCATAATCGACTGGTGCCGCAAATTTGCTATCAAACGGTATTATAATACCATGCAGAAGATTTTGTTGGTAGTGAAAGAGCAAAAAAATTACTACGGTTTACGGACGTGATTCAATGTTCTGTACATCAAAAAGCATTTTGTGCTAAATTTGCAGGCATGGAGCTCATGTTGAAATTGGTGGTACGAATAAGCAAAATTTCTGAAGTCATGTGCATTATTCCACAGCTAGTTGCAACAGTTTTTGATGGAACTGAATGAAGACTATGAAGACTTTACACATTAAGCCAAAGTGCGTTGGTTAACTCAAAGGACATGCCTGAAAACCCGCTATTGTTAAACTTATGAAAGAAAAAGAGTGTAAGAATGAAAAGTAGAACGTAAAATTGATTGCAGACGCCGCATTTTAAGCAGACTTGACTGTACTCTGCCCACAGTAAGACACAACTTATTTCTGGATTGGCGAAGAGGCATTTAAAAAGAAAATCGCATTTTATAAGGGGCAAATTCTGACGAAAGACATAGTCCAGTTCCCTGAGCTTACTTGAGTGAAAGAAAAAGCGAGGTTTGAATTATTCATTGTGGTCTCGAAGGAGTTACAAGCACAGTTTTTTAAATGTTTTGAGAACAGAGCTAATCTTACAGCTATTTTCGAGCTTTTATTCAATAGGGTTTACCATTTTAGTTGAAAGCGCCTGTCTGCATGTGCAAATGTAACTGACTGATTTGCTATGTACTCGTAATTCCAGTAATAAAGACAAATCCTTTTACTTCAAAGCTGCCCAGGACGCCTACATTGTACACCTCAGATGGAGTTTCCACGTCTCCATAAGGAGCTGCGGGAGTGCTACAATATTTCGATCCATATACGTGTATGAAATACTCTTTCTCAATTACAAAACTAAATTCGTCATGATTACATGGCAACCTGAGTATGAAAATCTGTGAGATTGTCTGCATCTGGGCGTATACAGACAGTTTGTACCACATAAAAATTACATTTTCAGCGTTTGAAAACTAATTAAATGGTACTGGAAATTTGTTTTTTTTTTTTTTGTGACTTACGTTATGGAGGGATGCGAACCAAGTTTTATGCAGTGCCACTGCATTGCCATTTATATGTGGCGTGCTCATAGTTTCCGCCTCTTCCCCCCCCCCCCCCCCTCGCATTCAGGCAGAGTGCCTTGGCTGTGGGGAAATGTGCTGCCAGGCTGAGCAGCACGGTACTCGTGCCACAGTGTGGCACATGAGCCGAAATTTGGCTGTCCCTGTTACGGACCTTCTTGTCGAAATCATCTGGACAGGCATTTTAATAGTTTCTGTTAACGATCTGTTGTGTACATAGTGTCGCGCAGTCAGTGCGTACACAACTTTCCCAATATAGCGCGCCCCGCTAAGCACAACAGCGCAGGCGAAGCGCTCGTCCGTCTCCGCACTACGAGATGGCGCTGTCTTAGAGACGGACCAAATTCTGCTTCCACCGATCCGCATATTAATATGTAACGCAGCCAATGAGATTGCTGCTAACGTAGAACCTTTTTTCCTGGCGGATCACACTCACGCAGTGATACCTGAACGCGCAAGGTATTATAATGAGTGTACAGACCTCCGATTAGTGAGTCTGCATCAGTCTGCATTAGTCTGCATTTGTCTGTACCAGTCTATAGTCAAGTTTCAGTCTGTGCCTAATAAGAGTATCATATTCCTGTACATAGCCATGAAGATAAATGTATAGACACTTTGTCAAGTATCAGAGATATGTGAGAATAAGATTAACGTACCAAGACCAAAGGAACTTCAGACTGTCAATTGTAAACAGTATCCAGAATCAAGTTACGTAATATCTATGGTTTTTATTATTTTAATAAATCTGTGTGAAAATTAATCAAGTTCTGTTTAAAGTTGGTCACTGTCAATCTGCTACTCTAAGCGTGCAAGTGGCATTTCTATCGTCTGACCTAACGGCAGAAGATAAACACGCCACAATAAGACCACGAGACATATTGCTGACACTCGCCTACTTCGTTAGAGCGACAAGTCGAATAATCTGATGGTGTGTGCACCGAAGGTCTTTCAGTACACACACCACACGATCCATGACAGACAATAATAAGCACTTAAAAGAGAGACTTATAACTTGCCAAAACTCCGAAACTGGAGAAGACACAGTAGCAAACGTGGAATAACTTCAGTCTTGGGAGCCAGTTTACATAAGAGGGCCAAAGCGATAAAAGGTTAGGAACGGATTAACATTAACAAGGGGGGCCTTCGTTAACAAACCCCGTCTAGTCGAATACATGTTGACACTAGAACAAAACTGACGAAAATGTTTCTCGAATTGTGGTTCTAGAGGACAGTATGGAATGTATTTCCATTGTAGACAATGGATAAATCGATGAAGAAGCAAATGGAAGTATCTGAAATGCGTTGCTACAGAAGGTTCTTAAAAACTGAGAGGGTATAAGAAGTCAGAGATGCATTACTGGGCAAGGAAATACACGGAAAATCTTGTCAGGGATGGTGCAAAGACTGACGTGGAATTGACCATTGTTAACGTACAAGAGGACTGTTTATCACAGAAAATACTAGCAACCATGATTTCGACACACCAAGTGATAGCTATCACATATGCTGAACTGTCTGCACAAGAGTTTCACTGTTTTCACAAAAGCTCTAGCAAAGTCTGTAACTCAAAACATATTGCAAAATGGCGCGAGACGGGCTCTGTAGCGAATAATAAGCGTAACTATCCGATAAGAGTTCGAACACCAGAAAACATTGCTCGAATCTTGTTTCCGAGGCTTTTGTATTTTGCCTACACTGAATTGGTGGGAAATATAGTGACGTTTCCAGGAATATTACAACTAAAAGGAGCAGTATAGGAGAAAAAGTTACGGGTGACCAAATATTGCGTACAATTTTGGGTCGGTATAGTACGCACGCAGAGATGAAAAGATGAGCTGAATTTAGGAACAATTGGAAGCCAATTTAGATATCAAAACCATTTAGAGAGAAGAGTTTATATAAGTTAGCTCCCTCAACAATTAAATACGTTGTGCTGAAACATTAAGTGCCTTTGAAACCCGCCTAAAGAGTTGATAAAGAACAAACGCAACATTGGCATGCTATTAGACCGAAAAAGATATGTGTCACTACATGTTGCGGGAATGAATAACCTACCTGATTATTTCTGTTGGCTTCCAGACAATTCAGTTCCTACGCGATTTCCACCTTACTGCGTCGCCAGCCTTTGGTTTTATATGTTGCAAATCTGGAACAGTTTTTTGTCACACATTCAATTTCGAGCACGCGCGTAGTTCTTGTCTTTGGAGCCGTGCGCACAAGGCCGAAATTACTGGACTGCGCTCAGGCACTCCACGAAATTACAGCGAGTTATGAATTCCGTTTGTTGCGAACAGTTTTCAGAGGCCACCGAAATATTCTGCTCCTGCAAAGATCAACAGAACCAGACCCACGGTAAATAAGCGCCGATTCCAACTTTCCACGTGCTTCGACAGATATTCAGTACAATGTTTGTTTTCCGTAACACTGTCCATTTCTGCAAGCGACGCGAATCTATGTAAACGCTTAGAATTTATAGCTGAATACTGCTAAATTACTGACGAGTTGGAAAGAGTAAGTTTCCTAAACCAGGTGGATAATAATACAATTGTGAACTAGTATAAATTCAGATAAATTTCCCTCTCTATATATAGTATACCTCCTCTGGGCAATCAACAGCGATTTATTGAACAACTAACAATATCTGTATTTCATTCGTTAACCTTTTGAATATAATTTTACGGTTTTAATCGCTACTGGCCCCAGTTCATACGTATACTTCCTTAATGTGGTCAAACCTTTGCACTTAGCATACGTTGTGGTCATGAACAACTTCTGAAAAGGACATTAAACGTCCACCATTGGAGAGTGCTGCTGTATTGTGGACAGGCTGTTTATTACGACGCTAGGTACTAGAGACGATTCGAGAGATTAGAAATGTAACTTTACATGAGATTAGCGCAGAAACCCAATCATTAAAAGAATTTTCTTGGATGCTTTCGTGACAAATGATTCTCTGCCTGACGTTAAAAACAACGTTGACTTAAATGAAATGATAAAATGGCGTCTCATTGACCCTGGAGAAGTTGGGTGACCCTGATGTTTAAATAAAATGTAGAATTCGCAGTACTGATTATATCTTATTTTATGTACGCAGAAAGCGGATATGGAGCTTTACAGTCATCAAATCTTTAAAAAGTATCGATACACAGGACGATACGGTCGAGACCGCTTATATATTCAAATAATGTAGGTAAATAATAACTATAATAATAATAACACTCTCATTTCACACCAGACTTCCACAGTGTAACGCTTTCATTTTCTTTTTTCGAGAACCTCACTCCAAATCTTTGCAATGGGTAACAGTTACATATTAACAGTTACATATCATCTCTTTCTCTATATGAGCTCAAAATCTCACTCATTGTGGCGGAATATTGACTTAATTTTTCATGCAATCAACTGGGAAGTTGTGGAACACGAAATGAAAACCAAACATCGTCGCCGTGGCCCTGATTTCAGGAGATATTGTATGTGTTACATTATGGGAATATGTGTGTGGTGATTAGATCTGAAAAATGCATGAACAGTGGGACACTAGTTTTTTCCATTATTAAGTTATTTCTTTGCAAAATAGTATTATAGACAAACCGAATGATGTGCTGTTTCAGACGGACCTTGTATTCGGGAGGACAGAGGCTCTAATCTCCCTCCGAGATGGATCATTATAAGGAGCAATATCTGCTTGTACATTTTGAAACGCTTCTCTTCGGGTTGTACTAGGGCAATTACGGTGTCCTCTGAAATCTCTTCACGATTTGATTTCGTAAAATTCTTGACACAAGGTTGAGTTATGACGATTACTCTCTTCTATCACGAGTTTTCAGCTCTTACTGTAGGAAACCTTGGTAACATGAGATTATTAGTATGAGCGTAGGCAGTGTACACTCTTCC